>NW_006978427.1:0-879 GCF_000164805.1 Carlito syrichta | reverse complement strand
CCAGGACTTGACAGCCTTTGGCCATATGCCCATTTTGATGACATTGGAAACAAACCTGGGAAGGGGCTGTGTGTCTCTTCTGTGATTGACCATCTGGGATGGAAGATAATCTGTGGTGGCTCCCTCTGCTAAAGCGGTAGATAAAAACTGAAACGCTTCCCACTTATATTTGTGGTCCTGCATTCTTTCCTCCGCTCAGTTGTTAAAGACTTTAAAGGCTGTATCCAATAGTTCTAGTTGAGGTGTTTGTGGGCCCTTTTCTAATTTTTGGAGTTTGTACCTA
Source organism: Carlito syrichta (assembly GCF_000164805.1). Lineage (NCBI taxonomy): Eukaryota > Metazoa > Chordata > Mammalia > Primates > Tarsiidae > Carlito > Carlito syrichta. The sequence continues at coordinate 596 of NW_006978427.1, read as the reverse complement.
ATATCCGATGCTGACTGGGAGATGAAATACATAGCCAAAAGAACATGTCCCTCCAGAGAGTTTAAATCAATATTAGTAAACTGCTGCAATGTCTCAGAGAGGTGACGTAGTAACATTGCTGGATTTTTATCTGGTCTTAAAAAAAAAACCTCTTTTATTTTGTCCTAGTTAACCTGTTTAATAACACCTTTTTTGTAGTTAGTTAACAGGATTAATTTATATGATCCCTTTACTTTCGTCTGGGAAAAAGGTTGATATAGTCCCAGTTTAGATATAACCTGAGAGAAATTTATCATAAGAAAACAACAAAGAAGAATTTTAATATCCTTTTGTCCCAGTCACCCCCTTGAGAAGAGACCTATTAAGCCATGTGGAAACTTGAATGTACACATGTGGTACACATGTACACATGTACACATGTGGTACACAAGTACACATGTGGGTGGTGACTTTTTACAGCTAGTAGGGTTGCAACCAGGAGGTTAATAAGCAGTGGGGGGAAGGGGAGTGAGAAGTCTGGAGGCTGGGGCTAGTTACCATGGCCTTTGGCACTAGCGCCTCCTCCAAAGACAAAAGAGAAAGACTGGAGTCTGGGG
>NW_006978426.1:0-305 GCF_000164805.1 Carlito syrichta | reverse complement strand
TATAAAAGACCCATTGTAATTCCCAATACACTCACACCGCTTCTGCACTGGACCGGAGTCTAGTCTCTTTCTTTCTCTCTCTTCTTCCCCCCAATTGCTGATGCCGTCTCCAACTTTGGGGTACCCTGAACCTGGCTGGAGCTGGTCCCCGGCAGTATATCACCCATACCACCAACATTTGAGAAAGTTTAAGGCAGAGGTCCTCAAACTTTTAAAACAAGGGGCCAGTTCACTGTCTCTCAGACCGTTGGAGGGGTGGACTATAGTTTAAAAAAAAAACTATGAACAAATTCCTTTTTTTTTTT
>NW_006978425.1:0-1586 GCF_000164805.1 Carlito syrichta | reverse complement strand
GAGGACCCTTGGTTGAGAGGGCTGGGTCCCGTCTGAACCTAAGGCTCCAGGAGGGCCCTGGGGTGAGAGTTTCGGTGTTCTCGGCCAGGGTTCCAGGAGGGCCCAAGTGTGATAGGGCCAGGGCTCTGGTCCCAGGACTACAGATGGCCTCAGGGTGAGAGGGTCCCTGCTCTGGGACTGGAGTTCCAGAAGGGCCCCAGGGTGAGAGGTCCAGGCCATTGGCCCCAGGACTCCATGAGGGTCCCCAGGTGAGAAGGCCATGTCTCTGCACCTGGGACTCTAGGAGGGCCCCGGTGTGAGAGGGCCAGGCCTTTGGGCCCAGGGCTCCATGAAGGCCCCAATGTGAGACAGCTGGATCTCTGTGCCTGGGGCACCCAGAGGTCCCCGAGGTGAGAAGGCCAAGGTCCTTCTGGGCCTGGGGGCTCCAGGAGTGACTGGGTGAGAGGATGGGGCCCTCATGGGCCCGGGGCTCTAGGAGGGCCCAGGGGACAGAGTGCCATGGGTCCTGCGACCGGGCATCCAGAAGGGTCCTGGGGGGAGGTCCAGGGCCTTTCTCAGCCCGGGGCTCCACAAGGCCCCAAGGTGTGAGGGCCCAGGCTCTCATGGTCTGGGCTCCAGGAAGGTCCCAGGGTGAGAGGGCCAGGGCCCTTCTGGGCCCAGGGCTCCAAGGGTGTCATGGGGTGCTCTGGGCCCAGGACTCCAGGAGGGTTTTGTGGTGAGAGGGCAAAGGCTCTGGTATCAGGGATCCACCAAGGACATGGAGTGAGAGGGCTGGCAATCTGGTCCCAGGGCTCCAGGAGGGCCCAAAAAGAACCCCAGAGTGAGAGGCCCAGGGCCCTTCTGGGCCAGACTCCCAGAGGGCCTCGGGCTTTCAGGGCCAGGGCTCTGTTCTCAAAGCTCCAGAAGGGCCCTGAGGTGAGAGGGCCAAGGCACTGGGTCTGGGACTGCAGGAGGTCTCTGGGGTGAGAGGGCCATGGCCTGTCTTGACCTGGGGCTCCAGAATGGTCCTTGGGTGAGAGGGCCTGGGGCTCCAGAAGGGTCCCTGGGTGAGAGGGCCTGGGGCATTCGGGTCCCGGGGCTTCAATAGGGTCCCATGGTGAGATGGTCAGGGTTCTTGAACTGGGGCTCCAGGAAGGCCTCGGGGTGAGAGGTCCAGGGCCCTTCATGGACCAGGGCACAAAGCACCCCAGGGTGAGAGCCTGGGTCCTTCTAGGGCCAGGAAACCAGGTGGGCTCCAGGGTGAGAGGGATGGGGCCCTGCTGGGCTGGGAGGTCCAGAAGGGCCCCGGGGTGAGAGGGCCTGGGCCGTACTGTTCCTGGGGCTTCAGGAGGGCCTCGGGGTGAGAGGAATGGGGCTTGGGCCTGGGGTTCAAGAAGGCCCTGGGGTTTGAGGGCCGGGGCTCTGGGACTGGGGCTCCAGGAAGATCCCAGGATGAGAGCACCGGGGCTTTGGACCCAGGGCTCAAGGAGGACTTCAGGGTGAGAGGGCCAGGGCTCTTCTCGGCTAGGGCTCCAGTAAGGACCTAGGTTGTGAGTGCTGGAATCCTTCTTGGCCTTTGGTTCCAGTAGGGACCCGGGGTGGGACGG
>NW_006978424.1:0-412 GCF_000164805.1 Carlito syrichta | reverse complement strand
CGAAATTTCATCATGCGGAGATATTGGAGGGTGCAGGGAGATCAATGAATGAATGATTAACAATTTTTATAAGGGGGTGAGTTTTTCGTGTGTTTGTCATTAAGTTCTCGTAGTTGAATAACAACGATGATTTTTCAGGTCATTAGTCATGGTTTAAGTCCATGTGGGAATTAATGACTTGTGTTTTTATTGAGTATAGTTTTTTTAATGGGCTTTATTGGATTTTCTTCAAAACCTCCGATCTGTGGGGGTTTGGGTTTAGTTATTAGTGGTGGGGTGGGGTGTGGGATAGTGTTGAGTTTTGGGGGAGCTTTTATTGGGTTGATGGTATTTTTAATTTATTTAGGTGGCGTGTTAGTTGTGTTTGGATATACAATGGCTATAGCTACTGAGGAGTATCCAGAAGCTTGGG
>NW_006978423.1:0-390 GCF_000164805.1 Carlito syrichta | reverse complement strand
TTTAAGACAGTAGTTAGAGACTAGCCTGAGACTCATAGAAAAACTGTGCCACAAAAAAATTCAAAAATAAAATTGTAACAAAATAAAATAAAATAAATAAAATAATTAACCTGATTTTGTGGTTCCAGCCTGGCATCTGGCACTTTGTGAGGCCAAGGCAGGATGATCGCTTGAGGCCAGGGGTTGAGAGTAGACTGGGCCTCATAGCAAAACTCTGCCTCTACAAAAAAATAATCATAATACAGTAAAATAAAGTAAAACAAAATAAAGTGGTTCCTCCCTGGCATCTGAGGACTTTGGGAGACTGATGGTGAGGATCACTTGAGGCAGGATTTGAGACTAGCCTGGACCTCATAGAAAAACCTTTTCTCTAAAAAATAAATAAATACA
>NW_006978422.1:0-464 GCF_000164805.1 Carlito syrichta | reverse complement strand
ATATCTGTTGGCTGTTCGTATGTCTTCTTTTGAGAACTGTCTACTCATATCTTTTCCCCACTTTGTAATGGGGTTGTTTGGTTTTTTGTTTTTGGCATGACTGAGTTCCTTATAGATCCTAGATATTAGACCTTTGTCAGACATACAGTTGGCAAATATTTTTTCCCTGTCTGTGGGCTGTCTCCCTGCTCTCTTCATCATTTCTTTGACTTTGGAGAAGCTTGTCAGTTTGATGAGGTCCCACTAGTCTATCTTATCTCTTATGGCATGGGCGCTTGGGGTTTTGATCAGGAATTGGTTGCCAGTTACAATTTCCATAAGGTTGTCTTCTGCATTTTCTAAGGTTCTTATAGCTTGAGATTTTACATTTAGGTCTTTGATCTATTTAGAGTTGATTTTTGTATATGGTGATAGATAGGGGTCTTGTTTTAAGCTTCTGTATGTGGTCAGTCACTTTTCCCAGC
>NW_006978421.1:0-673 GCF_000164805.1 Carlito syrichta | reverse complement strand
CCTCACTTAAATCACTGACTTAACTAGCTAGCTAGCCAGCTAACCTGCTGATTTAATTAGTTAGCTACCTACCTAGACAGGTCAATAACCAGCTGACTTAACTAGATGACTTAAACAGCTAGCCAGCTGGCAAGCCAGCTGACTTAACTTGCTAGCTACCTAGCTAGCCAGGTGGCTAGCCACTTGAATTAACTAGCGGACTTAACAAACTAGCCATTTGGCTACCCAGCTGACTCAATTAGCTGACTTAACTCATTAGCCAGCTGGCTGGCCACCTGACTTAATTGCCTAGCTACCTAGCTAGCCAGCAGCCTAGCTAGCTTATTATTTAGCTGACTTAATGATGTAGCCAGCAGACTTAACTACCTATTTGCCTAGCTAGATACCTGGATAGCCAGTTGACTTAACTAGCTGACATAACTAGATAGCTTAAAGGCTAGACAGCTGATTTAAGTAGCTACCTACCTACATAGCCTGCTGGCTTGCCAGTGAACTGACTTAACTAGTTGATTTAACTAGCTAGCCAGCTGGGTAGCCAGCAGATTTAGCTAGATAACTACCCTGATAGGCAGCTGTCTAGCCAGCTGACTTAACTGTCTTGACTAGCTAGTGAGCTGACTTAACTAGCTAGCTACCCTAGCTCGACAGCTGACATAACGAGATGACTTAAGTA
>NW_006978420.1:0-334 GCF_000164805.1 Carlito syrichta | reverse complement strand
GTGATGTGTTCACTGGTAGTCCAAACCCAGAATTATGCCACTTAGTCATGTAAATAACCTGCACATGTACCCATTGAATTTGAAAATTTAAAAAGACGCCCAAAATAGAAAAAAATTCTAATATTAGAGATTTTGATGATCACAACACAGCATATATTTATAATAATAAGCAGTCATATTTCCCCAAATGCTATCAATATTGCCAAACTACCCCAGGACACTCCAATCTACTTTGGGTCCTGTCCTTTCCTGAGGCATCCCAGTCCAGAGCTCGCTGCATAGCAGGAAACATGCAAATAGAACCCTCCCTCTGCTAATGAAAATCAGCCCAGCC
>NW_006978419.1:0-339 GCF_000164805.1 Carlito syrichta | reverse complement strand
CCTCTCACCCCGGGGCCCTTCTGGAACTCCCAGCCCAGCAGGGCCCCATCCCTCTCACCCTGGAGCCCACCTGGTTTCCCGGCCCTAGAAGGACCCAGGCTCTCACCCCAGGGTGCTTTGTGCCCTGATCCACGAAAGGCCCTGGCCCTCTCACCCCGAGGCCTTCCTGGAGCCCCGGTTCAAGAACCCTGACCATCTCACCATGGGACCCTATTGAAGCCCCGGGACCTGAATGCCCCAGGCCCTCTCACCCAGGGACCCTTCTGGAGCCCCAGGTCGAGACAGGCCATGGCCCTCTCACCCCAGAGACCTCCTGCAGTCCCAGACCCAGTGCCTTGG
>NW_006978418.1:0-538 GCF_000164805.1 Carlito syrichta | reverse complement strand
GCAGATCCTGCACCAGTCAATAAGTATCAGATGGCTTTTTATTGGGAGGATGGGAGTATTATAAGGGGAGTTGGTACGAACCAGAAGACCCTGGAGGAGCAGCTGGTTAACAATGGGCTGGAGGCCCTTGTGATAGGCGTGTGAGACAGGAAATTGAGGCCTGGAAGGGAAGCAAGAGGGATTTTCAAGGCAAATGAGGACTGGGGTGTGGTGAATTGTCACCACAGGAGTGGAAGTGTCCCAGACAACTGGATTAACTTTTTCGGGGGAAATGGGGAAATCGGACGAAGGTTCCAGGGGGAAGGTCAGGCGAGGGTCAGGAGCGGAGTCGGGGGAACTTGGTGTGAGGTGAGGCAGATAGGTGTCCCGAGCTTATACAGAAGGTCTTGTCCCAGCAAAGGGGCTGGGCAGGATGGGATAACTAAGAAAGAATGGGTGAAGGGATGGCCTTCAAAAGGCAGGACACTGAACTCGTCTCCAGCGGCTTGGAGGGCACCCCCGAGATGCCCACAACCGAGACTTGAGAAGGATGTAAAGG
>NW_006978417.1:0-408 GCF_000164805.1 Carlito syrichta | reverse complement strand
TGGTCTCTAACACAAACCCAGGCTAAATGATGCCCCCAAGAGTTGTGCTGGTGTCCTGATGGGCAGGGCACCTGTAGATGGGATGTGTTTTTGGAGGGTCATACTCGTCAATGACTAGGAACAACAAACAATTTAATATCAATATCAGAATATTATTTTGCTTTTTGTGTGTATGTGTGAGAAAGCAGGATTTATTGAAAGGACAGAAAAGCCCCCATAGTGGGAGGGGACCCGAAGGGGTTGCCCTATTTTACTTTTAATATCAATATTGTTTAATATGAAACATAAAAACTGGCCTTTGTTTCCAAACCGGGGCATGCTGGATCCAGATATGAATCAGACAAGACAGGCCTCCAAGAAGCACATGGCTGAGCAGACTCAGAGAGCCAGGGTGTGTTTTATACACAG
>NW_006978416.1:0-356 GCF_000164805.1 Carlito syrichta | reverse complement strand
TCGTGTCCCTCAACTAAGATTCATGTCAACTCACAGAACAGCTGGCCCCAAGCTAGGGCAACCATCGGGCACAGAACAATCAAGGTGGTTTGTCAACATCATGGCCAGCCCAGTTTCTGTTCGCCTAGTCTGCCACCTTCAGGCCAGGGGAGGGTCCCTTCCTCTCCTGATCACTCCATTGTCACAAGCCCACACATATCTTTCCCTGGGGAGCCTTAAAGGCCCATCATGATGCATGTAGGAGGTGTCTTTTATGTCAACAGAATCTCCGTCACTGGACTGAGGTGTGGTGACATGATCATGGCTCCCAGGGCCTTGACCTGTGGGGCTCAGGCTGTCCTCCCGCCTTGGTTCCC
>NW_006978415.1:0-510 GCF_000164805.1 Carlito syrichta | reverse complement strand
TATTCACACAAGTATGTCTAAGCATGCACCCACATATTAGCTTTCAAAATCTAATCTATAACCATTCTGGTAATAAAACTTTTAAACTGAGACTAGTATTTTTCAAAGTATACATTATCATGCTTATTTTCAAATATAGTATATGAAATAACTTTATAGATGTTTGATCTTTGGAAGGTGGTGGTGGTGCCTTTGATTTAAAAAAGTAATTAAGTGAGCATTTTCTTGTAGAGGTAACCATCAAAGCTTTAAAGTACATATTTCCTTTTAACTATTATATTTGTAGATGCTCTACTTCACCCCCCCCCATCTATCCATTTCTCTGTCTCTGACTCTCTCTCAAGAAATGTGAAAGACAGTTTTTATGAACTAACTTCTGTTAGAGCCAGCATTTTTTTAAAAAAAATCCAGCTTTTTATATGGTCTGATGGACCATGACAGTAGATGATAAGATTGTTGTAGTTATGTCATGGGTTTTATTTGGTATCTAATATGCTCTCTGAAAAAAAA
>NW_006978414.1:0-394 GCF_000164805.1 Carlito syrichta | reverse complement strand
CTTCTCTTTGATGGGTACCTCAGTGACTGTCCCTCAACTGTGTTTGGTGCCTCATTGATACATACCCCTCTGTAATGGGTGACCCAGTAGTGATTGGTGCCCTCTTTGGTGATCAGATCATTTATGACTGACCCTTCTCTTTTTGGGTGCCCTTGTTACTGGTCCTTCTCTGTGATGGGTGCCTCATGAATAGCCCTCTTCTCTGATAGTTTCCTCAGTTACTGTGCTTCCTCTATGATAGATACCTCTGTGACAAGACCTCCTCTGTTATTGATGTAACGGTGACTGAGCCTTCTCTATAATGGTTACCCCAGTGACTGTGTCTACTTTTTGGCTCCCCAATGGAAGGAAAGTCAAGGGGCACCCCTCAGAGAGGAAGACTAGTCACTGAGAT
>NW_006978413.1:0-364 GCF_000164805.1 Carlito syrichta | reverse complement strand
GTGACAGAGTGAGAATCCAACTCAAGAAAAAACCAAAAACAAAACAAAAACAAAAAAAAAACTCTCCTAACTCTGGAAGACTTGGGTTGGATGTGCATCACAGCTCTCCTTATCCCTGTCAGAGGACTATAGAAGCAAATTATAAACATCATCTTTGGCATCATAATAGGCTTATTAGTTTTAGTTTTCAAAGTTGATTGCTGATTAGGAGCTTTGGGGATGTTGTTTTCATTTTGCTAAAAGTGAAGTTTTATATAGGTAATTTTTACATAACCAATAATGTTATTGTTCTAATATTAGGTGTGGCCATTTATGAAAGAAAACAGATGAATGACCCTATAATTTGCAGTATGCACAAACTTTT
>NW_006978412.1:0-364 GCF_000164805.1 Carlito syrichta | reverse complement strand
ATAGGTAGGTAAATAACTAGATAAGTCAGCTTGCTAGCAAGCATGCTAGCAGTTGAATTCTCCTAGGTAAGTCATCTGGCCTAGCCTCCTGGATAGGTAGGTATCTACCTAGTTAATTAAGCTGACTAGCCAGCTTGCGAGCTTAAGTCATATAGATAAGTCAGATGGCTACATAGGTAGATGGCTACATAGGTAGCCAGCTAGGTAATTCAGCTAGTCAGCTGGCTTAGTCAGCTAGTTATGTCAGTTGGCAACCAGTTGCCTAGCTAGTTAAGTCAACACATTAAGTCAGTTGACTATCCTGCTGTTTAGCTAGTAAAAAACTAATTAAGTCAGGTGGGTAGACATCTGGCTAGCTAGTTAT
>NW_006978411.1:0-594 GCF_000164805.1 Carlito syrichta | reverse complement strand
ACTACCAGGGGAGTGAGGGCCAGGTAGAAGCCCAAATTTCACCTGCATGCAGCCTACTCAAGTAGTTAATCCTCACTTGTACCACACAAATATATAATAAAAAATAAATTAAAAAAAATTAAGATTGATGGTTTTGTTGTTAAATGCTGTAACCAAAATTTGGGGGGGTTGGGGGAATGTGAGGGTGAACTCTGCCATGAAAGTTAAGTCCAGCAGCCCTGGAATCTGTCTTAGATAAAATACCTGTATATCACTAGCCATTGGTTGAGGAATAAAACATATTGACTAGTAGTGCTGCTTTGTAGCCATGAGTCCAAGATGTTTGGGAGCAAGTTTTAACAGCTTGTCAGCAGTCCTGTAGGCTTCTTACCTGACAGTGAAATTATATCTAAACAAGACTTACAGAAGAAAAGTGTAGCTCATGCCTGGTCTTTTCCAGACTCCTTACTGAAAGGCAGCCTTTGACTGTGATGTTACATTTACTTTAATGGTGCTGCTGTATTGTACCCTTTTTCTTTCAGAAATTGTAGATACTTACACAATGTCATTTTGACTTCTGAGAGCCTTCCTGACTCCTGTTTAATTGCCACTGTT
>NW_006978410.1:0-471 GCF_000164805.1 Carlito syrichta | reverse complement strand
ATTGCATAACTCTCTACTCCATTCCTTTCCTCTCCATTCCATTCCATTCCACTCCATTAAATTCCACTCTACTATATTCCATTCCATTCCATTCCATTCCTATTCATTCCATTCCTTTGCATTCCATTCATCTCCATTCCATTCCATTCTGTTCCATTTTATTCCATTCCATGCAATTCCATTCCAGTCCATTCCATTACACTCCATCCACTCCATTCCATTCCTCTCCCTTCCTTTCCATTGCGTTCATTTCCATTCCATTCTTCTCTATTGTTACTCCTTATTCCACTCCATTTCATTCAATTCTTCTCCATTCCATTCCATTCCTTTTCATTCCAATCCAATCCTCTTCATTCAAATTCTTTGCTTGTCATTTCACCCTTCTTCATTCAGTTCCTCTCCATTCGAATAAATTCCATTCCAGTTTTCTACATTCCTTTCCAATCATCTCCTTTCCTTTCCATTCCTCTT
>NW_006978409.1:0-836 GCF_000164805.1 Carlito syrichta | reverse complement strand
CTTCCTTTGTGTTTCATTTCTGCCTATTTTGGTTTTATAACTTCTTATTCCTTTTCTTGAATATCATGTTTTATTTCATCTCATTGTGCATCCTAAATAATTTAATGCCTTTTTAAAAGCTGTTTTCATTTGCCCATAGAGAGTTACTCTTCAATTTGTTTTGAAATTTCAACTTACTGACTGTACATCTTCATCTTGAGTAGGAGGTTCTTCCTGGATCTCTCCCTGCCCTCACTCCCTGATCTCTGTCTTGCGATGTTGCATTTTCTTCACTCTCACCCAGCCTCCCGGGACTACCATTCCAGATCCAAGTTTGAGATTGGCAGTTTGTGCTTATGTTCTGTGGAAATTTTCAGATTATTACACATTTACTGAGGTGGATGACCTTAGTTTTGTTCCCTGTCAGGAAGTTATAACTATGCTTTTCTGTCTCCCTAAATATTGATTTAGATATACAATAGTCTAAGTCAGCATTCAGCAATAACTTCTTTAGCCTCGAATCCTGGGGCACAGGTGCCCACCTAACCTCTGCTTCCAGGCAATAACCTGAGCCAGGAGCTTTATCTTTGTCTCCATGTGGTACTGTTGTTTTCCACTTACCCTCAAGCTGAACTCCTGTTTACCTCTTCCTCTTGGGAGCCCTGAAAACCTGTGACTTTGCCTACCTATCACTTTGCAATTCTGTTTCAGTTATGATCCTCGAACATTTTTATCTCTTTTTTTTTTCATATGAGGCTCTGTTTAATTTTCTCTTTTCGTATTTATGTTCTTGCTACTTTGTTTTTAGAGCAGGGACTATTTTATTACAGAGTTGGCTCAAAGCTTGAATTTCTAAT
>NW_006978408.1:0-392 GCF_000164805.1 Carlito syrichta | reverse complement strand
TGAGAGGGAAACTGCAGCCTAGATCACAAGAGGGCCAGATACCATGGGCAGGGGTTGGAACTACACGAGTTTTCTACTCATTTTCTCTTCTTCCCCCTCCATCATCTCAGCAAGATCATTACGTAATTTATAGCCTCTACCTTTAGAAGGATCTGTATCATTTGGAGATTTTGACATTAGGCAGATACTTTTTTACCTCTTTTGGTGTAGGGAGCTATATCGGTGTTAGTTTTTCAAGGAAAACAGACTGACTCTGGTACTTTAGAAATAAAGTATGTAATATGAGTAAGAGACCACACTAATGTTTAAAAATATGGGGGCAGCAAATATTGGTGTAGTCATGTGACAGTTAATAATGTCTGTGTGCTAATTTCTGGAACCTGTGACGATGT
>NW_006978407.1:0-535 GCF_000164805.1 Carlito syrichta | reverse complement strand
CTTCGGGAAGAAGTCTAACCTTGTCCAGTACTGCTGTGGCTAGTGGGCAAGTCTGCCTAATTCTGGATTTCCTTTACAGACCCATTTGGCTCTATAGATACACAAGCTTCATCATTCAATTTATCTTTATCAGTAATAAGGGTGATATTGGCTACTATTTGTCAGGTCTTTCTTCATCTACAATTTATTCAGAATTAAGGTGGTCTAAGGCTGACTGAACTAGGATGATTTACTATCATAGATCCTATCACCAGGCACCAGTGAAAATGAATGTAACAGTGAAGGGACTATATGATGAAGATATCAATTCCAATGCATATTTATAAATATATATATATTTATATATGTATATAAAACCTTATGCTGTAAGCAGGTTACCTAAACAGAAATGTTAGGAAAATAGGAATCATGAGGATATGGTCAGATGTGGTAGCTTATACCTATAATCCCAGCACTTTGGGAGGTCAAGATGGGAGGACTGCTTGAGCCCAGCAGTTCAAGACCAGCGTAGGCATAGTGAGACCTAGTCTCTCTA
>NW_006978405.1:0-417 GCF_000164805.1 Carlito syrichta | reverse complement strand
TCCAGTCTGGGCGACAAAGTGAGACTCCAACTCAAAAATAAATAAATAAATAAATAAAATCTGTGTGCTTTTTACTTTGACTTAATCTGCTGGCCAGAAGTTCCAGTACTACATTTATATTGCAAGGGGTTTTGAGTGAGTGATTGTTTTTGAGTGAGTGAAAGTCCGTCTTGAGGGGAGACCCGGGTTAAAAAAAAAATTGTTTTAATGAAGCTTTGTAAAAGCCTTAGGAATTATTAATATAGCATCAAACATAAATACAGGTTCAATTCTGAAAGTTTTTTTTTTCCAAAGAATCATAAATTTATTCTCACATTTTCTAATTATCTTTTTAGCTTGTTTTTGTTTTTGTTTTTTTTTTTACAAGACTCACTCTTAGTATTTTTCCCATACCGGAAAAAATATTAATTTATTTTC
>NW_006978404.1:0-594 GCF_000164805.1 Carlito syrichta | reverse complement strand
GAATTTTGGGGGAGAGGCACAATTCACCCCTTAGCAATGAACTTTGAAGAGTCTGGGAACTACATTTTGCAGAGATGGGGGTCTACATATACACCATTTGCTTGACCTCCCAAAAGGTTAAGAACCACTGAAAGTATCATAAGTGAACAAAGAGGGAAGGGGTTCGTGGAAACATGGAGATAAAACTTGTGTTATGGGATAGAAAAATTTTTTAAGATATTGTTTTAATTGAGCATTTAAAAACAGAGAGCAAGAGGGACAGTGGAAAATAAGGACCTGGTGTGTCCATTTCCAGTTTACATTTGGGAGGTTTGGTGGCATGCCTGAGGTCACAGAGTAGAGGGTGGATCTGAGCCTAGAACGCCGACTTCCTGAGCCTAGAACCCTGGTGTCCTGAGCCCCAGCCCACATGTTCGCACCAGGTGTGCTGTCTGTCCTTCCCCATAGAAGCCAGGGCCATCTGAGTAAGGCACCCAGGATGCCCTTCTGCTGACCAAGGATGCTCTTTCCTTTGCTTTCCTTCCAGAAGTGGAGCAGATCGAGGCTATTGCCAAGTTCGACTACGTGGGGAGGTCCCCGCGTGAGCTGTCCTTC
>NW_006978403.1:0-651 GCF_000164805.1 Carlito syrichta | reverse complement strand
GCCGGCGAGAGTCTGCACTCTGAGACTTGACCGGGCACCTCGATGAGACCTCATCTCTACCCTCCATCCCAAATGAGCCATGCATAGTGTCATGTGCCTGGCGTTCCGGCTCCTTGGAAGGCCAGGGAAAGGTTCACCAGAGACTCTGACTCAAAGAAAAAAAGGAAAAAGAAGAATAACATCCATTTGTGTATGGTGTTTGGATAATCATGAACAGACAGAGATCATTTGGCAAGGGAGCCCCAGCTTCGGTCTAGAGTTCCCAAAAGACCCTTGACTGGCAGACAGTCAGGATGTGGTTTTGGAAGGCTAAGTTGGGGTACTGCTGGAGCCCTGGAGTTTGGGACCAGCCTGGGACATGTAGTGAGACCCCATTGTGACCCAGAAAACAAACAATAGAGTCATGGGTGGTGACACGGAATTCAGTGGATTCCATCCCTGGGCGTTCCCTTGTGTCATCCCCAGTGACAGGACATGTGAGTTCAGGATGGGCACCATGGTTCATGGCCGTCAGCCCAGCACCCTTGGAGCCCGAGGTGGGAGATTGCCTGTGATAAGGAGTTGGAGATCAGCTTGGGTGATATGGCCAGGCCTCCTATCAGTGAGAGGTCCCCAAAATTGAGTCAGACATGGTGGCCCCCAGAGTCCCAG
>NW_006978402.1:0-454 GCF_000164805.1 Carlito syrichta | reverse complement strand
TCCTTTGTCCCACAGCTGAGTCAGGGTAGGGGGTGGGTCGCCTGAGACTCAGCACTGTCCTATCCCTCCAGAGTTTGTGCTTTCAGGATATTCCCTCTGGGTCATAATCAGCCCCTGAGTAGTTAATCCATGGGTCACAGAGATCCGTGAGGTCTGTCATTCCATGGTGAGAAAGCTGGAGCAGTTTCTTGATCCATTTTCAACATGGTGGTAGAGTGCCTCTTTTGTCTTCTTCAGCGGGGCTCTGCATCTGGACTCCCTCGCTGTGCTCTCTCTGCAAACTTTGCTGCCAGCATCCAGCCAGGTGCTGCAGTTGTGAGGCAGAGCCTGGACAGTGCTGAGTCTCAGGCGACCCACCCCCTACCCTGACTCAGCTGTGGGACAAAGGATGTGGCCAGAAAAGGACAAGGAAGACCTCCAAAGAGGTCAATGGTGAGTCTGGGGCTGACCCAAC
>NW_006978401.1:0-470 GCF_000164805.1 Carlito syrichta | reverse complement strand
TAGCTTTAAAGACTGTGGTTTATTCCAATGAGAAGTAAAAATTTTAAAAAGACTGTATTATTATATTAATTTAGCCACTCCTAAAAATTCATTATCAAAAGATAAAATTTATTACAATATAAAATTTATTATATTATGAAATTTATCTACTTTTGCTTTTTCTTCTGTATATATGTCTAAAATACAGACGGTTACATAAGCACATTTTAAAAAATTACAAATAATGGTACCAGTTATTCCCCTTAAGAATAATTGTTATTTCATTCAACCAATAAGAGCATAGTAGAACAGCTTACATACAATTCTACTAATTTTTGTCATTTGACATACATGTATTGAGGATTTGAAGAAGCTTGGGTGAATAGAATGTCAAATGGATGAACAAAAGTCATTCAATAAACAAAGACTTTCTGCCTACAGTCAAACAACTGGAATTAGTGACAAACAAGTATCTTAGTTTTTTCCTTTCC
>NW_006978400.1:0-4616 GCF_000164805.1 Carlito syrichta | reverse complement strand
GATCCCAGGGCACACGCCTCCCACCCAGGCTCTGGTCAGCAACCCCGCTGCCATTTCCTCACATCATCACAGAGCTGCAGAAGACCCCCCGGGGGTGCCCTTCTGCGGCAGCTTCTGATCCCAGTGTCATCAGGGCTCTGTGGGGCACCCTGGCCAGGCACACATCTGATCTAACAGCCTCCATGTTGCTGGCTGTGGAATGGGACACTTTCACCCACAGCATGAGACCGTGGGCAGCGCCAGGGCCACGATGGCCACAGCAAGACATTCTGGTGTCCTGTGACCAAGACTAGCATGGCCTCCTGGCCCCTGCATCATTCATTCATTCAAGAATTGACCTCCTGTTCCCTGCATCATTCATTCAACCATTCACTCATTCATTCAGCAAGTATTGACCTCCTTGCATAATTCATTCATTCAAGTACCGGCCTCTTGGCCCCTGCATCATTCATTCAATCATTCATTCATTCATTCAACAAGTATTGGTGGAGTGCCTGGGTACTGACCTGGATGCTGGGAGACAAAGCAGACTCAGCCCCTCTGTTCTCAGGGAGCTGATATTAGAGTGAGGCAGATCACACACACATGTATGACTTAATTTCAGGAAGCGATAAGAATATTTTGTTTTTGTTTTTGTTTTTTTGAGTCAGCATCTCACTCTTGTCCAGGCTGGAGTTCAGTGGCACACTCACGGCCATCGCAGCCTCGACCTGCTGAGCTCAAGTGATCCTTCCACCTCAGCCTTCCAAGTAGCTGGACCTACAGGCACGAATGACCACACCTGGCTAATTTTTTGCTTTATTGTAGAGATGAGGTCTCGCTGAGTTGCCTGGGCTGGTCTCGAACTCCTGAGCTCAGGCAATCCTCTCGCCTCCCCTTCCCAAAGTGCTGGAATGACAGGTGTAAGCCACTGTACCCAGCAAAAAAAATTTTTTTTTAATTAGCCAGGCATGGTTTGTCATCCCAGCTACTAGGGAGGCTGAGATGGGAGGATCACATGACCCCTAAGGTTGAGGCTGTGGCCACAGAGCCATAGCGTGTCTCTAGTAACTGAAAATAAAATCGGAAAGAAAGAAAGAAAAGAAGGAAAGAAAGAAGGCAGCCTCCTAGCAGGGCCCCTCAGGAGGTCAGAGCTAAGAGGTGCCAGGTCAGGGCTTCCCTTGATGGCTGAGATTCTAATTAACTCCATGGCTGAGAGGGCTGTCCCGTTCAGAGGAATCACAGATAAGTTTTCAACCTCGTGTTGGAACCGCTCCGGCTCCTGGGGTGGGCAGTGACCCCCTCCCCTCCCCCACCCCCACCAGCTGGCCATGGAGGTGGGCAGAGAGAGGTCATTTGCATAGGCAGGTAATTGGTTTTGCAAATAATTCTGGTTCTTGAAATTTGTAGATTAGCAATAATATGTTTCCAGATGAGAGAGAAAGGTCACGGCTGAATAAAACAACAATTAAACTTTCAGGAGATTATTAAACTAAACAGAAACCTGGCAGGGGACGGCCAAGGGAATTAAGTGCCAGGCCAGGAAGATGGAGTGGACCCAGCAGGGGCAGCGGGGGCTGTCCATGGTCCCGGGGAGCCCCCTTCTGCCAGCCCAGGTATGGGTGTCCTGAGATGTTCTGTGTGGGCTTCCCTGAGAGGTTTCAGGATACTCGCTTCTCAGTTGAGAAAATGGCCACCCAAGGAGTAGGAGAAAGACACCAAGGTCACGGACCAGTGAAGCTGCAGCCCAGGCAGGATCTGAATCCAGGCCTGCCTGCTTGGCTTTGCCCTGGGTACCTGTCATTCAACCGTGGGGAGGCTGAGAAAGGAGGATCTCTTTGAGCCCATGAGTTGGAGGCTGCAGTGAGCTATGATAACACCACTGCACTCCAGCCTGGGTGACAGGGTGAGGTCCTGTCTCTAAACAATGATAATAATAATTTTTAAAAGTCTGGGTTTGGGGCCAGGCGTGGTAGCTCATGCCTATAATCCAGGCAATTTGGGAGGCCAAGGCGAGAGGATTGCCTGAGTCCAGGGGTACGAGACCAGCCTGGGCAACTTGGTGAGACCCCACTTTTACAATAAATCAAAAAATAAAGATTAGCCGGGTGTGGTGGCACGTGCTTGTCATTCCAGCTACTTGGAAGGCTGAGGCGGGAGGATTGCCTGAGCCCAGGTCGAGGGTGCGGTGGCCGTGATCGTGCCACTGCCCTCCAGCCGGGGCGACAGAGTGAGACTCTGACTCAAAAAGACAAAAGTCTGGATATGGTGACTCATGCCAGCAAGCCAGCAGTGCTTTGGGAGGCCGAGACAGGAGGATCATGTGAGGCCAAGAGTTCAAGACCAGACTAGGCAAACTGGCAAGAGTCTGTCACTATCAAACATGCCAAAATTACCCAAGCATGGGAACTCTGGTCCCAGCTACTTGGGAGGCCGAGGTAGGAGGGTCACTTGAGCCCACGAATTGGAGGTTGCAGTGGGCTGTGACCATGCTACTGCACCCTAGACTGGGCAAAAGAGTGAGACTCCACCTCTAAAATAAGTCTTTTAAAACAAAGAACAGCAGTGAGGGATTATGAGGACAGGAGAGGCCGGATTTGACAGGCCTGGGTTCAAGTCTTCCCTCTGCCCCCCCCTTGGCTATGTGACCAGGACAGTCCTGGTTCCCCCTGTACCTCCCCCTCTTCCCTAAAAAATCACTGCTAAGAGCATGTTAGATGCGATGTTAAATTTGCAAGTGTGGGATTGCCTGAGCCCGTGGGTTCGAGACTCGCCTGGGCAACTTGGTAAGACCGCATCTCTACAAGAAAACAAAAAAATTAGCCGGGTGTGGTAGCGCACACCTGTAGTTCCAGCTACTTGGAAGGCTGAGGCAGAAGGATTGCCGGAGCTCAGCAGGTCGAGGCTGCGGTAGCCGGGAGTGACCACTGCACTCCAGTCTGGGCGACAGAGTGAGACTCCAACTCAAAAAAAAAAAAAAAATTTGCAAGTGTGTTAAACTTGTGTGGCAATCCAGTGTGTCATGGCGGTTGGTGGCCCGGGCACTGTGCCTGGCATGAGGTGGGCAGACGCATGGTCCCACCGGCTCTTGGCTGCAAGTGGCAGAAACCCACTCCGGGAAGCAGAAGCAAAACTGAAATGCACAGGGACCTCTAGGTGTGGAAGGAGGAGGTGGAGACAGAGGGTCAGTCAACGGGGGAACCCGAGGCAGCTTGCCAGCTCACACAGCCGGCCCTGGGTCATCTGCTGGCGTGTGACCTTGGGGGAACAACCTTCCCTCAGAGCCTCAGTTTCCAGAAGGAAAAATCATTATGTCTGCTCCGATTAGTCAAGTCCATCATTCAGGATATGTATGGAGCTCCTGCAGGGACCAGACACTGTTCTAGGCACCAGAGAGGCAACGAGGAAGACAACAGGCAGAACTTCATGCCCTGGGAGAGATGGCCGCCTGGGAGACAGATGGGCAATGAACAAATGAATCAGGAATGCCTCTCAAAGGGGCCTCAGGGCTGGGAAGAAATGCCGGCAGGGGAGGTCACAGGAAGGGGCAAGAATTGAGAAGAGAGGCAGGTGAGAATTTCTTTTCTTTTTTTTTGAGTTGGAGTCTCTCTCTTTGGCCCAGACTGGAGTGCAGTGGCCGCTTCCGGCCACCGCAGCCTTGACCTGCTGTGCTCCGGCGATCCTTCCTCCTCAGCCTTCCGAGTAGCCGGAATTACAGGCATGTGCTACCATGCCCAGTTGATTTTTTTATTTATTGTAGAGATGAGGTCTCGCTGCCCAGGCGGGTCTCAAACCCGCAGGCTCAGGCAATCCACTCACCTCAGCCTTCCAAAAGCACGGGATTACAGGCTGAGCCACTGAGCCTGGCTGAGAATTTCTTTTCTTTTCTTTTTTTTCCCAAGCTGGAGTCTCACTCTGTTGCCCAGACTGAAGTGCACTGGCACACTCACGGCCACCCCAGCATCGACCTGCTGGGCTTCAGTGATCCTTCTGCCTCAGCATTCCAAGTAGCTGGAATATAGGTGTGCACTACCAGGCCCAGCTAATTTTTGTTTTTTAATTGTAGAGACGAGGTCTCACCAAGTTGCGTGGACTCGTCTCAAAGCCCTGGGCTCAGGCAATCCACTTGCTTTGGCCTCCCCAAGTGGTGGGATTACAGGCTGAGACACCGAGCCTGGTCTTTTCTTTTTTCTGTCTTTTGTTTGTTTGCTTTTCTGAGTTGGAGTCTCCCTCTGTCATCCAGGCTGGAGTGCAATGGCATAATCATGGTTACTGCAACCTCAATCTGCTGGGCTCCTTCCACCTCAGCCAGACGATCCTTCCACCTCAGCCTCCCGAGTCACTGGGACTACAGGCACGTGCTACCACACCTGCAAATTTTTTGATTTATTGTAGAGATGAGGTCTTGCCATGTTTCCCTGGCTGGTCAGGTAATCCTCTTGCCTCGGCCTCCCAAAGTGTTGGGATCAGAGGTGTGAGCCATCACACCTAGCCACATTCTCCCTTAGAAACGGAATCTGCCCAGCTAGGGACTGCACTTCCCAGTGGTTCCTGCAGTTCAGGATGACAACTTGACACATTGTGGACTGCAGGACGGGAGCAGAGCGTGCAGGAAACCCCAGAAGATGAGACAGGCT
>NW_006978399.1:0-491 GCF_000164805.1 Carlito syrichta | reverse complement strand
GCAGAGGACACTGTACACTCACTTTTCCGTGATATAACTGCAGGGCAGGAATTCCCCAGGAAAGATGTCTCATCACACTCTAGTTTCTCCAGCTTCAAGCTTTAGCTAAAACTTCTAATATGAAACTATTAGATGAACAGTCAATTTAACCCCAAAGCATATTAGAAACTGGAACAATGTGCGTGTGTATATGTATGTGTGTGTGTGTGTGTGCACGCTCATGTTCACTGTGAATAATTCAAGCAGTAGAAAAAATACAAAGAAGTAGAAAATCGCCATCAAGATCACACTATCTAGAAATAATATTGTTAACATAAAAGGGCCATCATGATTTCAGATATTGTAGAACATAGATATATTGATAAATAGATATGCTAAGAGGCATACAGGTCGGCTTAGTACCATCATACTGAAAAATGCTATTTTTAATTTAAGAATATACTTAAAAAGAAGATAAATGTATTAAGTGAATCTTTTTTTTTTTTTTTTTT
>NW_006978398.1:0-811 GCF_000164805.1 Carlito syrichta | reverse complement strand
GTTAGCTAGCTAGTCGGCTTGCTCACCAGCCGACTAATTAAGTGAGCTCACCAGTCGCCTGTGTGTCAACTGACTAGTTGAGGCAGATAGCCTGTCGCATCATTCGATGGCCGACTAGTTAAGTTGGCTCACACGTCAGCTCACTCACTGGTCTACAAGTTAAGTCCTCTGACCAGTTGGTTGACAAGTCAGCTCACTCATTGGCTGACTTGTTAAGTCAGTTGACAAGTCAGCTCACTTGCTGGCTGACTAGTTAAGTCAGCTGAACTGTCGGCTCACTCATCGGAGAATGAGTAAAGTCAGCTCACCTCTTGGCTCACTCACCAGACGACTAGTTAAGTTGGCTAACTGGTCAGCTGCCTAGCCAGCCCACTATTTAAAGTCAGCTAACCAATCTGCTGACTAGTTGGCTAACTTGTCAGCCGACAAGTTAGCTCAGATACTAGTCACCTACAAGTTAGGCCAGCTAAATAGTCGGCCTACTAATCGGTCGACTAGTTAATTCACCATATCAGCCATCCAAGTAGTTAATAGAGCTGACTAGTGGGCAAATCGTCAGCCAACAAGTTAAGTCACTTAGCTAAGTCTTTAAACAACTAGTTAAGTCGGGTAGTTAACTAGACTACAAACTAGTTAAAAGAGGTAGCTAACTCATTAACCAACTCTTTCAGTCAGCTAGCTATCTCATTAGCCAACAAGATAAGTCAGATTGCTAAGCCAGTTAGCTCACCAGCTAGCTAGCAAAGTCACGTAGCTAAGTCAGCTAGTTCACTAGTTAGCTAAAAATTTAACTCAGGTACTTAAGTATGTT
>NW_006978397.1:0-520 GCF_000164805.1 Carlito syrichta | reverse complement strand
CTGAATCTCCTCTGTGATGTGTGCTATAGTTATTAGCTTTCCTCTGTGATTGCTGCCCCACTGAATGTGTCCCCAAAATATTGGGTACCATATTGACTAACCCTCCTCTATTATGGGTACCCTAGTAACAGGGCCTTTTCAGTGATTGGTGCCTATGTGACTGGATCTCCTCTGTGATCAGTGCCCCAGGGACTTGCACTCCACTAAGATGACTGTCCCAGTGACTGGATTCCTATTTGGTGGGTGTCTAACTTACTGGGCCTCATCAAAATGTGTGTCCCAGTGATAGAACCTGCTTTGTGATTGGTGTCCCATTTACTAGGCCTCCTCAATAATGTGTTACCCAATTACTGGGCCTCCTCTGTTAATTCTGCCCTTGTGTCTTGCCTTTATAAGTGATGTGAGGCACGATGACCAATCCTGTTTTTTGATGGATATCACACTGTTTGGGCCACCGCCAAAATGAGTGTACCAATGACTGTTCTTCTCTGTGATTAGTGATACAATGACTTTCCATTCT
>NW_006978396.1:0-3708 GCF_000164805.1 Carlito syrichta | reverse complement strand
GTTCACAATCTTAGTTTAAACTCTTACTGTGAAACCTGATATATTGACTGCTTTTTGCCCGTAATTCTATCTTGCCTGGAACTGTATTACTCCTGTGGCTTGTACTTTCTTTGTTTGCTGATCCATTGTAGTCCAATCCGTCCTTCCTGCCTTCCTTTCTGTTTGTTTGCTTATTTGTATGTTTGTGTGTTTGTTTGAGGCAGCATCTAGATATGTTGCCCTTGCTAGTCTCAAATTCCTGGGCTCAAGTGATCCTCCCACCTCAGCCAGCTGTAGAGCTGGAAGTATAGGCAGGTACCACCAAGCCCAGCTCAAGCTGTTTTCTTTAAATGTGTAAGGCAAATGAATACACAGATAAAGCTATATGATGGTTTATGTAACTAATCCTAGAATCTTTTTTTGTGTGAACGTTTAACCTATTGATACATAAGGTCATTAAATTGAGTTGGTCTTCTGACATACGAATTTTTTCTTGTTTCTGCTCTTTCTGCCCCCTGCTCCAATGCAATGTTTATTTCCTTTTATCTTCCAGAATGATTTGGACATGATATAGCGTGTGTTCTTGTAATTAAGCAATTATAACAAAGTATACTGCAGAGAAATTGAAAAAGTGAAGATACGCAAAATGAAATGAAAATCATGCAGAATCTCACCTACCCCAAGGCACCCAGTATAGGCAGACTCCTGTATGTCTCTAAAATGTCTTCTAGACATGTGAGCACATGTGTATGTAAACACACAATAGGATCCCCTAGATTTGCAATGCTACACATGCGTCTGACCTACTTTGATCAACATACTCTGCAAATATCTTCCCATGTGAATAAATAGCTGTCTTCTATATGTTTTTATATGCCTGCATCGTATCATATTGATGAGTGTAACATAACTAAACCAGTTTCCCAGTTACAGGTATGATTATTAATTCTTTACTATTACTAATAAGAAGGTGATAAATGCATCTATTAACACCTAGATCTTTGAGCAGATGGTTACTTCTGTAGGATACATTTGAAGTCGTAAAATTACTAAGTCAATATGTGTGTGCGTTTTTTAGGCTGTTTTATGTAATGCCAAACTGCCTTGTGGACATGTCACGCCTATTCTTACTCCCATTACATTGAGAATTTGATACAAGTTTGCCCTTTGCTAAATTTAAAAGATGTGAAGAGTCACATACATCCCTTTTGACCTTGTATTTCTTTAATAACTGGTTAGGTTAACATTTTCCATGTGTGTTATCAGCCTCCAAGATGACTCCCGGTGGTCCCTGCCCCTGGTATTCACACACCTGTGTAATCCACACCCACAGTATATCAGGGCTGGACAATAGAACACCACAGAAATGGTCATGTCATTTCTGACACTAGGTTGCTAAAGTCACCTTTTGTTTTGAGGAACTCCCATGTTCTTTGTTGCTTAACCTCAGCTCAATTTTGTGGAAGGTCCATGAAAGCCTCTTCCTCTCTTGTGGATCACGTCTGACTCTCATCAAGCAGTCTGCAATGGCTTGTATGAAGGGTATTAGTGGACATGTTGTGAGCAGTCTTGTGAGAAGAAAGGAAGTTTGCCTGAGAGGAGCTGAAGGCTCTATTCAACATGAATGCCATTTGCGAAGGTGACCAATCCTCCCAGGAGAAAGTGGTTAGCCAGGACACAGGATTTTCAGCGCTAACACTTATTCAGTCCCAGGCAAACTGAGACCAGTTGGACACCCTACACATGAGTGAGCTATCCTGGAAGCAGATCCATGTCCAGGTAAAGCCTGAAATTCCAGCCATCATCCTGTGTGTGACCTCCTACGTGACCCTGACCCAGAACCACTCATCTGAGCGTCTCCCTGATTTCTGACCACCAGACACTATGTGACATCATAAATGTGTGTGGTTTCAAGCTGCTTAGTTTGGGGGTAGCTTTGTTCCACACAAGTAACAAATATGTTACGATTTTCATACATTTTATGAGAATTTTTAATATATGAAAAAGTGTTAATTTTACCATTTGGGCAAAGATGGATCTTCCGGTAAATTTTGTAAGAACTGTTGTATTAACACAGGGGAAAAATAAAGGTTTTCAATAAAATTATTACAAGACGTAAGGAAGACGTCTTGAAAAGAAGCCACATAGCGACCAGAGAAGAGACAGGTGCGTCTTGTTAGACGCTCTCTCTTGCTCAGTGTCCGGGGCTTCAACATAAAACTCCCTTCACCCCTGCCCTTGTCATCCTCAGGCCTTGGTGGAAACGATTCCTCCTCAGGCAAGCCTTGCACGATCCTCTCCACCAGGTAAAGGCCACCAGGTAAAGGTGTGTCTACTTCACCTTTGCCGTATTTTCACACTTATAAATATTTAGGTGTTTGTATTTTGAATGTTGACTCCCCATATCGACCGAGAACTTCCTGGGATCAGGGATTGTGCCTATTTGTCTTACTCTTATATGCCGAGTCTCCTGCTATGGTTTGTTGTGTCATCAGCTCTAATATTTGATGTATAGCTCAGTATGTGTCTACTACTTAAAAAATCATCCTAAGTCTGGTTCCCAGGATTTTGATTCATCAACAAGTTATTGATCCATGACAGCAGGAATCAAGCTAGTGAGCCTTGCTGCCCTTGTAAAGAGTTAATTCCAGTGTGGTGGGGGGGCATCCAATATACAAGTGCATAAATAAGTAAATGAATGAATGAATCATGTCAGAAAGTGTATCAGTTTCATGTCTCCATATTTTTGACTTTTGTCAATAAGTTCCCAGTCCCAGTAAATTACAACCAGGAACATCTACTTCCTGCTCGTATAGTATAAAGGAGGTGACAGGATGTTTGGCCCAGCTCCACAGACCTGCTTGCTCCAGAGTCTCTTCTGAAGGACCAGCCTCTCTTTGTCCCACACTGTTCTCACAGCAGAGGAAAAGCATGAGAGTCATGATATCTGCGCTTACAAAGCTTCTGCTCTGATGTGCTCTTTAGGTCCACTTATGAATGTGTCATTAGACAAAGGGGGGCTCAGGACCAGGCGCAACCAAGGAGTGAACAATAGATTTTGCATTTATGGAGGAATTGCAAGTCTATTGGCAATGGATGGAATGAAACTTTCTCTGCAGGAAAGCTTCAATGCCTGGGAACAGTAATAGAACCAGGCGCAAATCTAAGTCAAATGAGGAAAACAAAGCAGGGAAGGAGAAGCATGGGAGCCAGGTGAATGTGAATGTCTTGGAGGTGGGAGATATAAAAGGGATATTGACAAATTTTAGGGAGGGATTAGCAGGTCATGTTCTGCTATTAGGTGTATGATATATGGTGGAGACTGCCAGCAGTTTACCATAGCCCCTTTTCCAGGTGTTTCTGGACCCCCAAGTTTTTCTGGGCATTCCTATAGTCAGGGCTGGACATGTGACTTTGTTCCAGCCAATAGAGAGAGCGCCGAATCCTAGCCACTAGACCACCAGGGAACCTTGTTAAAGCCAATAGAAAATAACTAACGTGATGTTTGTCCTGCCACCTGGAATCAAAGGACCTCAAGGCCCTAAGGGGTATTGGAGTCACAGATAGATGGAGCCCGAATGCCCAAATCACCAGCATAGAAAGACATCTCTTTTGGATTGCAAACAAGAAATAAACTGCTAGTTTATTTGGGATTGTGCACATTTTGAATCTATCACTAACAACAGGCTAGGACATCCTAATCCATCAGGTTTCCTTCAAAATATCCTT
>NW_006978395.1:0-987 GCF_000164805.1 Carlito syrichta | reverse complement strand
CAACTCAAGTAGACACCTTCCATCTACCATACACTAGGCTGTCACTAGAGCAGAAATGTAAGGTGCATTGGGAAAAGTACTGTATGTGGAGCCAAAAAATCTTAGACTCAAATTTTTCCCATCTCTGTTTTTTTCTGGACCTCAACTTGCCCATAGGTAAAGTTGACAAGTTTCAAAAGATTTAAAACCCACCATTCAATTCATCACTAACTCCTGTGTATTCTACCTCCAAAACATATTTGGTACCTATTAACCAACCCTTCTCTATCCCACCTCCCCCACTACCCTTCTCAGCCTCTGGTAACCACCATTCTGTTCACTATCTCCAGGAGATCCATTTTTTTTACCTCCTACATATGAATGAGAGCATGTGACATTTGTCTTTTTGTGCCTGGTTTATTTCACTTAACATAATGTCCTCCAGTTCTATCTATGTGCTGCAAATGATAGGATTTCATTCTTTATGGTGAAATACTATTCCACTGTGTGTGTGTGTGCATGTGTGTGTGTGTGTGTGTGTGTGTGTGTGCGCGCGTGTGTATGTGTGTGTGTGTGTGTGTATATATATATATAACATTTTCTTTATCCATTCATTTGTAAATGGACACTTAGGTGAATTCTGTATCTTGACAATTGTGACTAGTGCTACAGTAAACATGGCAGTGCAGATATCTCCTCAATATGCCAATTTCCTTTCTCTTGGATAGATATCCAACATTGAAATTGCTGGATCATATAGTATTTCTAATTTTAGTTTTGGGGGAGCCTCCATACTACTTTCCATGGTGGCTGTACTAATTTACATTGCCATCAACAGTGCATGAGCATTCTCCTTTCTCCATATCCTCACCAGCATTTGTTATTTTCTTTAAAAAAACAGCTATTTTAGCTGGGGTGAGATTACATCTTATTGTGGTTCAGAGTTTCATTTCTGTGATGATTAGTACCATTGAGTATTTTTAAAAATACCTGTTGGCCATTTGTGTA
>NW_006978394.1:0-564 GCF_000164805.1 Carlito syrichta | reverse complement strand
GTGCAAAAGACATGAATAGATACTTCTCAAAAGAAGACATACAGCAGCCAACAAATACATGAATAAAGGAATTATTTAAAATGATTGATTTTTGCTTGGAAAAAAATGAGGATCATTTGCTGTGATTTGACATTTTAAATAATGCTTTTGTTGTCTAGTCATAAGAGAGGAAATAAATAAATATATTTCAACTCTAGTTATAAGTGACATGCTACATCCTTGCCTATCACCACTTTGAGCTGGGATCTTATAGACCCATTCTTGGAGATCAGATCTAGCAAAGTCCTAATGCATTACTCTAAAGGAAGAAAAGAACAAAAAATAATTGACACTTAGAAACATGTATTACGCCGGGCTCGGTGGCTCAGCCTGTAATCCCACGCCTTTGGGAGGCTGAGGTGAGTGGACCGCCTGAGCCCACAGGTTCGAGACTCGCCCAGGCAGCGAGACCTCATCTCTACAGTAAATCAAAAAATCAGCCGGGGTGGTAGTGCATGCCTGTAATTCCAGCTACTTGTAAGGCTGAGGCGAAAGGATCGCCGGAGCCCAGCAGGTCGAGGCTGC
>NW_006978393.1:2637-3431 GCF_000164805.1 Carlito syrichta | reverse complement strand
GCGTAAGCCACTACTGGTTGTGAGCATTTCTTTGATGAGAGATGTTTTATTAGTCCTTACTTGTTATTTGTCTATTTTTTTTTTTGGTGCCTTAAAATTTATTTATTTATTTACTTACTTACTTACTTATTTATTTATGGGTGGGGGTGGGACCTTACTCTGTGGCCCCAGCTGAAGTGTAATGGCACAATCACTGCTCACCACAGCATCAACTTCCTCTCAAAATGCTGGGATTATAGGAATGAGCCATCACATCCAGCCTAAAGTTTTTTCAGTTAAAAAATGTATTGAGGTGAAATATACATTTCAGTTAAAAAATGTATTGAGGTGAAATATGTATTGATACTGGAAATTTTTATTTTCTATATATTTTTTTAGCAGTCTTGCTAGGGGCTTATGAATTTTATTAATTATTTCAAAATACTATAATTTGGTTTTGTTAGCTTTTTTCTATTGCAGCTTTACTTAATATAGTTCATTGTTAGTATACAGATCTTAAAATCAGTTCGTTGTAGATACTTGTGTTTATTTCTGGATTCTCTATTCTGTTCCATTGGTCCATGTGTCTGCTCTTGTACCATTACCATGCTATTTTGGTTACAATAGCCTTGTGGTATAATTTGAAGTCAGGTAATGTGATGCCTGTAGCTTTGTTCTTTTTGTTCAGGATTGCCTTGGCTATTGGGCCTTTTTTTTTTGGTTCTATATGAAAATTTAGGGTTGTTTTTTCCAATATTGTGAAAATAACTTTGGCAAGTTTGATAAGGCTTGCGTTAAACCTATAGATTCTTTTA
>NW_006978393.1:0-1525 GCF_000164805.1 Carlito syrichta | reverse complement strand
ATTGGTCTGTAATTTTCTTTTTTTGTTGTGTCTTTTCCTGGCTTTGGTATCAGAGTGATACTGGCTTCTTAGAATGTGTTAGGGAGAATTTCCTTATTCTCCATCTTATGGAATAGCTTCAGTAGGGTTGGTACCAAATCTTCTTTGAAAGTTTGGTTGCATTCAATGGTAAATCTGTTAGGTCCTTGGCTTTTTGTTTATATTTTGATTACTGATTCAGCCTCACCACTTGCTATTGGTTTGTTTAGGGTTGCTGTGTCTTCCTGGTTCATGTTGGAGTGTCAATCTCACTACTTGTTATTACTCTGTTTAGGATTTCTGTTTCTTCCTGATTCACGGTTGGAGTGGTTGTATGTTTCCAGGAATTTTTCTGTTCCTCTAGATTGTCTAGTTTGTTTGCATAAAGGTATTTTTAATAATCTCAGATTATTATTGTACTTCCATGGTATCATTTCTAATGTCTCCATTTCACTTCTGACTGAGCTCATTTGAATCTTATCTCTTCTTTTCTTAATTAGTCTAGCTATCAATTTTGTTTATCTTTTCAAAGAACCAAGTTTTTGTTTAATTGATCCTTTGTGTTTTGTTTGTTTCAATTTAGCTTAGTTCTGCTCTGTTTGTTATTTCTCTTCTGCTATATTTAGATTTGGTTTGTTCCTGTTTTCTAGTTCCTTGAATGTTATGTAGGTTGTCAGTATGTGGTCTTTCAGCCTTTTCAATGTAGGCCTTAAGCACTATAAATTTTCCTCTGAGCACATCTTTGACTGTATCCCAGAGATTTTGATAACTCATGTCATTGTTTTCATTCATTTTGAGGAATTTTTAAATTTCTAACTTGATTTCATTGTAGACCCAAAGATTATTGAAGAGCATATTGTTTAATTTCTATGTATTTGTTCAGTTTTGAGAATTCCTTTTGGTGTTGATTTCTAGTTTTATTCCACTGTGATCTCAGAATGTGTTTGATATGATTCTGATTTTTTTGAACTTGTTGAGCCTTGTTTTATGGCCTGTTATATGGTCTGTTTTGGAGAATGTTCCATGTGCTGGTGAGAAAAATACCTATGCTGTAGTTTTGGGGTAGAATGTTCTGTAGATGTGTGCTAGGTCCATTTGTTCTAGCGTCCAGTTTATGTCCAGTGCTTCTTTGGTGACTTTCTGCCTGATATCTGTGTATCACTTTTAGTGCAGTGTTGAAACTCCCCCCCACCAGTTGTATTGCTGTCTATGTCTTTCCTTTTTCTAATTGAATTTGTTTTATAATACTGGGAGCTCTGGTGTTAGGGGCATATATGTTTTTTAAATTGTTATATCTTCTTGTTGGATTGATCCCTTTGTCATTATATAATGACCTTCTTTGTCTTTTTTTTCACTGTTGTTAATTTAACTTCTGCTTTATCTGATATAAGAATATCAGCTCTGGCTTGTTTTTGGTTTCCATTTGCATGTAATATTTTTTCCATTCCTTTGCTTTGAGCTTATAGGAGTCTTTATGAGTTAAGTGAGTCTCTGAAGGCAGCAAATG
>NW_006978392.1:0-1562 GCF_000164805.1 Carlito syrichta | reverse complement strand
TCTCCCCAGACAGATAACCAGACTCCCCAGACGGACAGCACTTCTCCCAGACAGACAACGTTTCTCCCCAGACTGATGGTCCATCTCCCCAGACAGATGGTCCATCTCCCCAGACAGACAGTGGGTGTCCTCAGACAGGCAACATTTCTCCCCAGAGCTACAGCAGGCTCCCCAGACAGACAGTGTGTCTCCCCAGACAGGCACCTTGTCTCCCCAGAGCCACAGCATGTCTCCCCAGACAGACAGCCAGGCTCCCCAGACACACAGCACTTCTCCCCAGACAGACAGCATGTCTCCCCAGACAGATAGTTCATCTCCCCAGACAGACAAGCCATCTCCCCAGCCAGACAGCCCGTCTCCCCAGACAGACAGCCCATCTCCCCAGACAGACAGTGGGTATCCTCAGACAGCCTGACTCTCAGTGCTTCTCCCTAGACAGACTGCAGGTGTCCAGAGACAGACAGCCCTTCTCAGCAGGTAGACTGCGCATCTCCTCAGACCGATAGCCTGGTTTCCCAGATAGACAGCCCAGCTCCCCAGACTGACAGCACAGCTTTCCAGACAGACATCCTGGCTCCCCAGATAGACACCCTGGCTCCTCAGCCAGCCTGGCTCCCCTGAGAGTGGTGCCCCCCAGACAGACAGTGTGGCTCCCTGAGACAGAGAGTGAGGCTCTCTTGACAGTGTGAGCTCTCTGGATTTCCACAGCAAATTTCCCCCAGTAGCTTTTCGCAGGCGTCTTCTGTCTTGATGTCCTGTGTTTCCATAAGGCAGTGGCTCTCAAAAATGTGACTCAGGGTCAGCAGCATCAGTATCAGTTGGGAGGTTGTTAGCAATGAAATGCTCAACCCCCATCCCAGAATTCCTGAGTCAGAAGCTGTGGGGTGGGCCCAGCACTCTGGAAGCCTGCCTCCCAGGTGAATCTGACACCCAGTTTAGGGGCAGGATAAGCTCTGTAGATGTCTACCTTCTCCTTGTGCCCTGCATCCTCCTCCTCTTCCATTCCTGTGCTTGTTGCCTTCACCTTACACCCCTGCAGACGCTGAGTCTTCTCTCACAGGAGAGGTGGCTTTTTCCTCAAGCACATCCTATTCACGACTGTCAGCCTGTTAGTACTCAAACACAGTTCTTACATCTTCAATCACTTTGACTGAATTAATGGTAAAGTCCCCTTTCTCCCTGGATTCAGGACTCTATACACTTAAGCTGCCCTGACCTGCACGCTCACATGCTCTGTCTGCATTTCCCCCTTGGTGACTATCGTCAAGGTCCTGCTGCCCACGTGGTTTCATCTCTTCACACAGTGAGATCTCACACACCTTTCCAACCTTATTGCAAGTGTTTCCCCTTTGTGAAGCCTACATTGGGGTTAGTCTTCTCTTAGGATCCTAGCTCTTTGCACTTCTCTTGTCATATTTATCTTTGTAGGCTTTTATTCACCTCTTGACTTTGAGGAAGCAAAGACTTTCTTATTCATAATTTTGTCCAATGCAATGCCTATTGCATTGTCTATGCATGTAGTTGCTCAGCATTGAATTGTTTCATAAATAAATAAACTAATG
>NW_006978391.1:0-2825 GCF_000164805.1 Carlito syrichta | reverse complement strand
CCACTAATAATTGGTAGTAATATTATATATCAGACATTTTCACACTTGGAAATGCCAGGGCCAAAATCTCCTGATAGGTCTGGGTTTATTTTTTTGTTTTCCTACTTCAGCTCATCTGATTAAGTTCTTCACCTTCCATATAAAGACAGTGTAGTCATCAGCAGAAGTGGTCATTTTAAAGTATTCCTGAGGGAAAATGAAACATACAGGATTCCCAGAGAGATTTGATAAATTTACACAAGTCATTTTTTTCCAAATATCTGGGGCCACTTCTATTTCTAACACCCTTTGACTGTTACTGACAACATTCCCAATACCCTCTCACCTGACAGCAGCTGTCATTATAAAAATTGCCAAGCCAATTCAGAGACCTTTCACACAAAGTGGGGGGCTTAAACTTTTAACAACCATCAAGAAAACCTAGCCTCATTACCACCTCTTGTCAGCTTTTACATCATGAGTTCATCTTTTAGTAGAAAAAAGTTGGCAGATTAGAGGATTATAGATGACAGATCTGAAATAGCATCGATGACACCCTTCCCCTGTCGTGTCTGTGAAAAGAAGCATAACAAAAAATCATATCTGGAAATCTTAGGAGTACTTTACAAATTGAAGGAGGTTAGGTTCATGGCTAACTATTTATAATCTATTTCATTTGTCTGTAATAAAATTTCTAGCAAGCTGTGATTTTGAATATTACAAGGGCATTTATCAGAAATGCTATGGGATGTTGCTTCTTTTTGGCACATACCAAAATTTTGCTCTTATGCCTTATTTCATTTATTTCACCAGGGATATTGGAAAGTCACTAACCTATTTCTTTTCTAAAATAATCTTCTTTTGCTGGAAAATCTTCCTCTTCTTTCTCTGTATTTTGTTTCTGGAGTTTGATTATGCTACCCTATATACACCCTAATAATGTATAATACACCTCTTTGTTTCGTAACTTTTGAAAATTTTTTTGTCAACTAAACGATTGTTTTAAGTGATGATTATTTTTATTTTTTCAAAAATTTAATAAATTAGTTATATATAAAACACATACAGAATTTAAAAGCAGGAAAATCTAACAGTTTGACTCTCATTTTGGTTTATGAAACTCTGAAATATACTTTGAAGAATCCTGTCACTATCTGTGTAGTTAACTTCTAAGAATCCAGGTTATCAACTACCATACTAGAGCTGTATTAGAAAGGTTTTTAATTTCTTTCTTTTCTTTGCTGTTTATTGTTCATACTTTGACTATTTCCTCTTTTCTTCTTTTGCAACTCGTTGATTCTAAGCTATGACAGGATAAAGGATAATTCTCAAATAATTGTTTTCATGAAAGACAAAGGTGTTGTATATTTACATTGCAATGTGCTTATTTATGCTTGCCTTGGCCAACTTAGAAGGGACATTGCCTCATATTTTCTATTACACGCACAAAAATGATAGTGGGTGGGCATGGGAAGACAGTTGTGTCAAGTAGAGTTCAAAATCCCAAAGTCATATTTTATAAGTGGTAAGCCATAAATAACTTAGGATTCTCTCCAGCTCTCCTTTGCCAGTTTAATGAGGTAAAGGAGAACAGTCATCATATTAAATTATGTCAGTTTTTCTGGGAACAGGTGACAGAACAAATCATTTCAAACTCTCTCATTCTACATTCTAAGAATCCACTGAGAACTATAACTGCTGACCTTTGTAGTAGTGAGTTGTAACTTGAGAAAAAAATCAGTAAAGACTACATTTCACTGAACATTTTTACCCTAGCCAAAATGATTCTTACCAACAAGCACCCCTATAAAATATTCTTCTGAGAACGTGGATACATCTATTAAAAAGAGTTTCCCAGGATGAATATTAACATATATTAATTTTTCACAAACATTTTAGAAAGTTAATTGCTTTGTTCAAAACCATATTGCAGAATAATTTATAATTAATACACATGTATGCATAACAATTATGCATCTACATATATATGCACACATAAATACCTTTGATTGTTTTTGTGAGCTAATGTCTATATCAGACCACAGAGATATTAAACTTTTGATTTAAAACTTGTATTTAGTAAAATATATATTTATTATTTTCTTTCAAGTTCCCGGAACATTTATAATAAACCCATTTTTTAATTTCATCTTCCCTTAGCATACAAATAAGCATTTTTTATTTTCTAAATAATGTTTTAGAAACTATTAATCACACATGATGCTTCTTGAACATAATAGAGGTTCCATGGTCAAGTATGTCATGAAAGGCTGTTATTCTTTCTAAGAAAAGCGTATGATTCTATCATTATTGTAAAAGTTCTTTAAAAAGTGCTCAATGTTATTTACTCTAGAATTTCTCACACATATTTGACTTATAAAACTAATATTCTATGTCTAACTGCTTCTTCGAGACATTTGTTAAAATAAAGTTAGCAAAAGTTTTGAGTTTTTCAAGGAAATTTGTAACGCATTAATGAGCAGCTGCATTGAATGCCTTTGATTTTTAACTTTCTCTTGGTTATAATATGTGACATTTCCATTTATCTTGAACATGACAATCTTGAAACCAACTTATATTTACTCATAATTAATTATAGTGAATAACATTTTCTTATTAAACACTATGCTGTAATTGTTCCTTGTCTTTGAAGTATAATAACATGACAGCATAGGAAATAGTAAGTAAAATCTGTGTCATTTCAGTCAGCTATATCTGAGTAAAGATTAAGATTCTTGTATCTAAAGGTTTGCAGTTTTAAACCATTCCCCTAACCTGACTCGTAGTCTCATAAAATGGAAAGTGGGATCTGGAGATCATTTGTCTTATTTTTTTTTTTTTTTTTT
>NW_006978390.1:0-713 GCF_000164805.1 Carlito syrichta | reverse complement strand
CCTTTCTGGGGGGTGGATTGTTATAAGACATCCTCACTTGGTCAGTTGCCTCCTGCCTCTAAAACATCTCTCTAATATTGACAACCATATGTCTACCAACTTTGCAGAGTGATCAGACTCTTTGGAAGAGTTTGGTTTGGTTTGATTTGATTTCTAAATTTCAGAATGACTTTAAGCCATTCTCCTTCTCTTCCATGGAGAATCCAACTTCAGAAAAGGATTTTTTCAACCTCTTTACCACAAGAAGCAGTTGAGGAGTTAAGAGGATCTGTACTTTTGGAAAGGCAGGATGTCATAGTTCATATCCTTGGTGTATGTAAGAGCCTGATGCCAGGCTACCACTATGCCTGTATTACAGCAGTTCTTTGATGGTTCTTGCCTGAGTTTTAATTGTTTGTTAGATCTGTGTCTTACACATTTCTTGGAGTAGGATGTTAGTATTATAATTTAAAGTCACAATAGTCACAATAGCTTTGAAATGTTGTGCATATTTTCTGAAATAGCGCCTAAAAATGATTATTATTAGTATTTTTTCACTTGGTCAATCAAATCTTTAATATTGAATCTAAGCTATTAAACAAAAAGCATACAATAAATTGATTTTGTAAATGAATAGACTTTATATCAATTTAAGCTAATGTTCTTAAATCAGTATTTTATGGATGGCTGAGTAGGAGCTAGAAATAACTTGCCGGAGTCCTGCTCCTGCTGGG
>NW_006978389.1:0-743 GCF_000164805.1 Carlito syrichta | reverse complement strand
CCACAGAGCCAGATCCTTGTCTCCAAAAACACCAGAATCCTACACAGAGTCTCAACTGCATGTGGTGTGTTCACAGATCGTCTGACATTAGAGTCTGGAAAAATGGGATTGGGGGAAGAGGGATGAGTCCCTGGCCTTTCTTGGCAGAGGGTCCTCATTGCCAAGTCGGATGGTTGGCCAGCCAGGGGCACATTTCTCACCTAGGAGAGGAGGGCTGGTAGGAACCTGGGCAGGAAGTTTGGCAGTCATTGGGGGAAGGAAGGGCTGGAAGGTACCAAGCTTGGGATACCCTCACATGTGAGGTTGGTGGGCGGGGTGAAAGACTAAGGGGCAGAAGGTTTGCAGGAGAATGGATTTCTTTCATTTTTCTTTCTTTCTTTCTATCTTTTTTCTTTCTTTCCGTCCTTCCTTCCTTCCTTCCTTCCTTTCTTTCTTCCTGTCTTTCATTTCATTCCTCTGTAGGTTGCCCAGACTGCTCTCAAACCACCCAACTCAGGCCATCCTCTTGGCCTGGGCCTCCTAAACTACAGCGATCACAGGCTTTCCATTTAGTTGACATCGTGCTCTTCCTGCCTGGTCTTGAAATATGGGCAGGAATCAATCCTCCTGATGATGCCTTCCCTCACCCAAGGTTTTCAGGGTTTTATTTGGGGTTGGGGAGGAGTTTTCATATGGTGTCCAGCCTGATCTCGAGCTCCTGGTCTCCTGCCATCTTTCTGTCTTGTCCTCCCCTTGTGCCAAGG
>NW_006978388.1:0-622 GCF_000164805.1 Carlito syrichta | reverse complement strand
TATTCTTCCTTAGCGAGGTTCTGTGTTATGTCTTTTATAAGAGGACTCCCTTTCCCCAGGACCCTGTCTGGAAACCCTGATTCTTGTTTAGCCCTTAGCAAGATGTCATGTAGACATTGTGACAGAGGAACCGTGTAAAACAGGTTTGTTATGTCTCCTTAGCAAGAGATCGTGTAGATTCTTTATATGAGGACTGGTATTACCTATGTTGCAGCTTCTAAACCCTGATTCTTGATTAGGCCATAGCAGAAGGCTTGTTGATTTTTAGGACTGAAGACTGCTATAACCCCAATTCTTTATCTTCCTTGGCAACGGGCCGTTTATTTTTCTGTATATTAGGACTCTCATTACATGGATCCTGCTTCACAACTCTAATTCTATTTTAGCCCTTTCTAATATGCCTGTAGATTTTTGGGAATGAGGAATCATGTAACCCAGATTCCTTATTCTATCTTAGCAATAGTTCATGTAGTTGCATGTATATAAGGACTCCATTTCCCCAGATTCATGGTTAAAACATGCTGATTCGTGTTTAGTCCATAGTAAGACAACCTGAAGTTTTTTTGGGATTGAGGACATGAGTAACGCAGATTCCATATTCTTACTTAACAATAGGCAGGAA
>NW_006978387.1:0-684 GCF_000164805.1 Carlito syrichta | reverse complement strand
GGAGAGCCAATAGGAACCCGGCCAGGGAGCCTCTAAACTCTGGCACCCAAGTGGGAACAGCCCATGGGGGGGGTCGTGGGTGAAAGGTGGCAAGCTTGGGGGACCTTCACATGTGGGAGGTGGGGGGAAGTACTGGGGGCAGAATGTTTACAGGAGAATGGATTTCTTTCCTTCCTTCTTTCCGTCCTTTCTTTCTACCTTCCTTCCCCCCTTTCATCCTTCCTTCTTTCCTTCCTTTTTTCTTTCTTTCTTTCTTTCTTTCTTTCTTTCTTTCTTTCTTTCTTTCTTTCTTTCTTTTCTTTCCTCACTAGGTTGTCCAGGCTGCTCTCAAAATGGCCAACTTAGGTCATCCTCTCACCACAATCTCCCAAACTCCTGCAACCACAGGCTTTTCATTTCATTGGCATCCTGATCTCCTGCCTGGTCTTGAACTCTGGGCCAGAGGTGATCCTCTCACTGAGGTTTGCCATCACCCAAGGTTTTCTGGGTTTTGCTTGGGCTTGAGGTGGGGTCTTGCTATGGTGTCCAGCCTGGTCTGGAGCTCCTGGATTCTGGCCATCTTACCGTCTCGGCCTCCCCAAATACCAGGGAGACATGTGTGAGTCACCCATCTGACACTGCCCCCATGAAAGTTTGAGAGTCCCACCCTCCCTTTCCCCAAGGCGTTGCCTGGGAGAAGTGAGC
>NW_006978386.1:0-608 GCF_000164805.1 Carlito syrichta | reverse complement strand
TGCTATAATAGCCAGCATAGAAACAAAAAACAGTAGAGAGCATGAGAAGTATTTTGAGAGTGAACCAGATCCTCGGCGTCATGCCTGAGCACCTTGATTTGCCCCAATGTGCACAGTCTGCACTGTCTAGTAAAAAGAGCTTGATGGTCACATCAGGGTTGAGGAGTGGGAGATGACAAATGATTGGATGTCTTCAGTTGAATTGGTGGGAGTTGAAGTGGTTGTTGAATGGTGAGATCTTTCAGTTTGGAACCAACACATTCTCTTCATCATCTGCATCCAACTTAGACTACTGGCGTGATTTATGTCTCGTCTGCCTGTACCTCGATGGGGGTGGGGGCTGGACATGTCTAATTAGATGATTCTGTACCCAAATAGGTGAGGGTAAGTCCTGTGGAAAAACACAAGTATATACTCTTCTGCATGTTAAGAGGGCATCTGGCCCCTTCTATTGACCTGTAAGAAGATCTTTCCATTTTTATCATTGGTTTAACATTATTATTAGGACTCCAAAGTCTTCCCATAGCTGAATGTCCTTGAGGTTACAAATTGAGATGATTAATTACAACATAGCATGATTTAAGATATAATTGGGAGAACTATATCTG
>NW_006978385.1:0-708 GCF_000164805.1 Carlito syrichta | reverse complement strand
TCAGAAATTACCAGACAGATATTTCTACTGGTTAGGATATGTATTCCCACAGTAGCAATCAGGTACAGCTGAATAAGCTACAAAATCATTAAAAATAAAAATACATAGATAACTAGAAGAAAAGATGCAAAGAAGGTAACATAAACTAAAATGAGGAGTCTTTTCATATTTCTCCTTTCATCAGAAGTGAAACAATTGTAAATAAAAACCAAGCAAATTTTAAAATACTTTTGAAAGCTACATGTGAGCTGGCATAGGGATTTAAATTATAAGGAGTCTAGTCATGAAATGAATCTATATATACCCTTCAACTCTCACCAATGGACCTTTAGGTGGGTACAGCATAGAATAACCAACAGGAATTCCTTGGAGGCATTTCCAGCATTCAGATGAAGGAAGACAGTGGTTGCTAAAGGCTCAAAGTCAGGAACTTAAGTCTCCATCAATGTATGAAGAACTCAGAGAAATACCCCACAGGGTCTTTAAGCCTTCAGTTTGAGCCATAAGAACCATATTAAGTGCTAGAGATAAGACAGCAGAATGGATTGAAGGTTCCCTAGGTGTAGAAAGCAAGAAAAAGAACAGCAGCACAAACAGAATATAACAGAAATCTAAAAAAGTAGCATCAGCTACAATGCAGAAATAAATTTTTGGTGACTTGGAAAACAG
The DNA here is from genome assembly GCF_000164805.1 of Carlito syrichta. Taxonomy (NCBI): domain Eukaryota; kingdom Metazoa; phylum Chordata; class Mammalia; order Primates; family Tarsiidae; genus Carlito; species Carlito syrichta. The sequence continues at coordinate 39 of NW_006978385.1, read as the reverse complement.
GCATATAGTCTACAAAACATTAAGGGATCACTGGAGTTT
>NW_006978384.1:0-787 GCF_000164805.1 Carlito syrichta | reverse complement strand
GGGCTGGCTAGCCATGAGGCTATCTTGTATGTCACTAGTTAAGTCACCTGGCTATCCAGCTGTCTAGCTAGGTAGCTAGCTAGTTAAGTCTGTTGGCTAGCCAGCTGGCTACTTCGTTAAGTCAGCTAGTTAAGTCAGCTGACTAGGCAGCTGACTAGCTAGGTACCTAGGCAATGAAGTCAGCTGGCTAGCCAGCTGGCAAGCTAGTTATGTAAGCTAGTTTAATCAGCTGGAAAACCAACGAGCTATCTAGTTAAATCAGCTCGTTAACTCAGATGTCCAGCCAGCTGGATAGCTATTAAAAAGCTAGTTACATCAGATGCTTAGACAGCTGGCTTGCTGGTTATTTCAGCTAGTTAGTTCAGCTATATAATAGCTAGCTTGGGACCTAGCTAGTTAAAGCAGCTAGTTGAGTCAGCTGGCTAGGTATGCACCTAGCTAGTTAACTCAGCTAGTTAGGTAAGCTGGCTAGCTAGTTAAGTCACCTAGTTAAGTCAGCTGGCTGGCAATCAGGCTTCTAGTTATGTCAGCTAGTTAAGTTTGCTGGCTATTCAGCTGTCTGTCTAGGTAGCTAGCTAGTTAAGTCTGATGGCTAGCCAGCTGGCTACTTCATTAAATCAGCTACTTTAGTCAGGTGTCTAGACTGATGGCTATCTACTTAGCTGAATAGCCAGCTGACTATCAAGTTAAATCAGCTTGTTAAGTCAGGCTGCTAGCAAACTTGCCAGCTAGGTAGCAAGCTAGTTATGTCAACTGTATAGCCATCTGATTAGATAGTTAAGTCACG
>NW_006978383.1:0-761 GCF_000164805.1 Carlito syrichta | reverse complement strand
TCCATTGGTTCAAATAAAATAATTGGTAATAATTCTCATATATTCTCTCTTTCTCTCCCTCTTTTTCTTAAGCTTTTCTTCATTTGGGGTAGTTTCTTTTTACTTGGTGCTAGATAGCAGCTTCAAGCTTACATCATCCATGGTATTTGTGTGGTGGTTAATAACTCTGGCTCTAGAGTTGAGTTGCCTGGGTTGAAATCATGACTTCTTTCATTACCTTTGTGATCTTACTAAGTTACTTAACTTCCCTGTGCCTCAGTTTCCTCATCTTTAAATGGGACAATAATACTATCCACATTATAATAATAAATAAATGAGTGTGTGTGCGTGTGTGTGTGTGTGTGTGTGTGTGTGTGTGTGTGTGCATGCACATACACTCACATACGATTGAAAGCATGATGCTTACCTTTGGGTCAGTAAAGGAAGAGGGACTACAAAGACAAATGGAGTCTATCTGGTAGTCATGGAGAAATGAGGGAGTATGCAGACTGTGGGAGGATGGGAATCTTTAATGTGGCGTCAGGAAGTTTCAAGTTGGTAAACTGGGCTTTTTATGTGAGCACTACATTTAAAATCTTCCTCAGAATGGTGTTTGTAAGTAGAGAGTCCTTCTGGGTATGAGCACAAGAGAGCATTGGTTTAGCATGTGTGTTCCAGTTCATGTCATCCCATACATCCTCTTAGGGCTGTGTGCTCACATTATTAGGTATCCCTTAGCCAGCACAGTGCCTGGTCTTCAGGAGGTGCCCAGTGAATGCTGT
>NW_006978381.1:0-427 GCF_000164805.1 Carlito syrichta | reverse complement strand
AAAAATAAATAAGGAAATTGTTCTTCCTCTCTTCCCCCAATTGCATATCTCAATTTTGTTGTTGTTGTTTTGTTTTTGTTTTTCTTTGAGAAAAGTTTTTATGACCAATCTTATTCAGGGTCAGAGAATTTTCTCAATGCTTTTTCCCATAGTAGGCTTTCTGAGAGAAATCATTTATTCTCGAAGTTAGGGAGACCATCAACACCAAGCTTGGGTCTGAGTTGGAATTTCCTGAATTATAAGCCCTATGATGGTTTTAAAATTTACTAATCCTACTTTATTATTGCTCAAATATTATTCAACAATACTTGGCTGCTATTTTAGAAGGAGTAGACACTGGAAGCAAGAAGGTATATTGACAATATATGGTAGTAAATTTTTACATCTTTATTTTTTAGATAAACTGTAGACAGAAAATGAAATATTT
>NW_006978380.1:0-771 GCF_000164805.1 Carlito syrichta | reverse complement strand
TAGGTAGCTAGCTAGTTAAGTGAGCTGGCTAGCCAGCTGCTTCCTAAATCAGCTATGTAAGTCAGCTGGCTATCCAGATGGCTAGAGAGTTAGCCAGCTATTTAAGGCAGCTGGTGTCAGCTAGTAAGTCAACTGGCAACTAGCTGGATAGCTAGTTAAGACAGCTCATTAAGGTAATTGGCTATCCAGCTGGTTAGCTAGATAAAAAGTTAAGTCAGATGGCTAGACATCAGGCTAGCTAGTTATTTCAGCTAGTTAATTCAGCTGGCTAGCTAGGAAACTAGATATATAAGTCAATTATTCATGTCAGCTAGTTAGCTAGTTAAGTCAGCTAGTTAAGTCAGCTAGCTAGCTAGATAGCTAGCTAGGTAGCCAGCTAGTTAATCCAGCTTGGTATGCCAGCTGGCTAACTAGATAGCTAGCTGGTTAAGTTCACTAGTTAAGTCAGGTTGCTAGCTTGTTAAGTCAGCGATAAGTCAGCTGCCTAGCTAGGTGGCTAGTTAGTTAAGTCAGCTGGCTAGCCAGTTAACTAGCTAGGTAAACAACCTAGTTAAGTCAGTTCACTAGCCAGCTGGTTAGCTACGTAGCTAGGTAGATAAGTCATCTGGCAAACCAGTGAGCTACATAGGTAGCTAGCTAGTTAAGTCAGCTGGCTATCCAGCTGGCTACCTAGGTAGCTAAGCAGTCATGTCAGCCTGGCATCCAGCTGGCAGGCTAGTTATAACACCCAGTTAAGTCAGCTGGCTTGACAGTTGGCTAGTCAGGTAACTA
>NW_006978379.1:0-5569 GCF_000164805.1 Carlito syrichta | reverse complement strand
ACTAGTTGATTTAACTCGTTAGCCAGCAGTTTAGCCAGCTGACTTAACTAGCTGACTCACTAGATAGCCAGGTGGCCAGCCAACTGACTTAACTAGCTAGCGACCTATGAATCCTGCTGGCTTGCCAGTTGACTTAACTACCTAACTACCTAGCTAACCAGTTTCCTAACCAGATAACTTAACTAGCTGTCATAACCAGCTGCCCTGCTTTCTAGCCAGTTGAATTAACTATCTTGCTACATAGCAGGCAAGCTGTCTATCTAGCTGAATTAACAAGGTGAGTTATCTAGCTAGCCAGCTGTTTAGTCAACTGACTTAACTAGCAAGCTACCTAACTAGCCAGCTGGCTAGTCATCTGACTTAATTAGGTGACTTAAATAGCTAGCTAACTTGCTAGACAGCTGACATAATTAGCTAGCTGCCTAGTTCGCAAGCTGGCTAGCTAGCTGACTTAACTAACTGACTTAATTAGCTAGCTAGCTGACATATCTAGCTGATTTAACTTGCTAGCTTCCTAACTTGCCAGCTGACGCTACTAGCTGAAATAACTAGCGAGCCAGCTGGCTTTCCATCTGATGTAAATAGATTTTTAACTAGCTAGCCAGCTGGCTAGACAACTGAATGAATGTGCTGAGTTAACTAACTAACCAGCTGGTTAGCCAGCTGACTAAAGTAGCTGGCTTAACTAGCTGGCCAGCTGTCTAGCCACCTGATTTAATTACCTAGTTACCTAGCTAGCCAGCAGCCTATCCAGCTGATTTAATTAGCTGACATAACAATGTAGCCACTGGCTAGCCAGCAGACTTAAATACCTATCTACCTAACTAGACAGCTGGATAGCCAGTTGACCTAACTAGCTGACATAACTAGATAGTCTAAAGGCTAGGCAGTTGACTTAAGTAGCTACCTACCTACATAGCCTGCTGGCTTGCCAGCTGACTTAACTAATAAGTACCTAGCTAACCTGCTGGCCAGCAAACAGACTTAACTAGGTGACTTAACTAGCTAGCCAGCTGGGTAGCCAGTGGAATTAACTAGATAGCTACCATGATAGGCAGTGGCTAGTCAGCTGACTTAACTAACAGTCTTAACTAGCTAGCCAGCTGACTTAACTAGCTGACCTAACTAGCTAGCTACCTAGCTAGCCAGCTGATTTACCTAGATGACTTAACTAGCTAGCCACCTAGCTAGAAAGCTGGATGGCCAGCTGACTTAACTGACTTAACCAGATAGCCAGCTGGCTAGCCACCTGACTTAACTAACTGACTTAACTAGCTAGCCAGCTGGCTGGCCAGCTGAATTAACTCACTGATTTAACCAGCTAGCCAGATGATTAGCCAGCTGACTCTACTAGCTGCCAGCTGGCTTAAATAGCAACCCAGCTAGCTGGCGAGCTGAATGAACAATGTGTCTTAACCAGCTAGCTAGCTGGCTAGCCAGCTGACTTAACTAGTTAACTACCTAGCTAGCGAGCTGGGAAGCCAACTGAAATAACTAGCTGACTTAACTAGCTATCCCGCTTGCTAACCAGCTGACTTAACTAGCTTGCTACCTAGCTAGCCAGCTGGCTAGCCTGCTGACTTAACTACTTGACTTAACCAGCTAGCCAGCTGGCTAGCCAGCTGACTCAACTAGATGACTTAACTAGTGAGCCAGATGGCTAGCCAGCTGAATTAACTAGCTGACTTATTTAGCTAGCCAACTGGCTAGCCTACTGAGTTAACTATTTTGCTACCTAGCTAGTCTGCTGCCAAGCCATCTGACATAACTAGCTGACTTACATAGCAGGCCTGATTGTTAGTCAGCTGAATTAACTAGCTTGCTATATAGCTAGCCAGCTGGCTAGCCAGCTGACTTAACTAGGTGACTTAACTATCTAGCCAGCGGACTAGACAGCTGACTTAACTATCTAGCTACCTAGCTAGCCAACTGTCAAGGCAACTGACTTAACTTGGTAACATAACTAGCTAGCCAGTTGGCTAGCAGGCTGATTTAACAGCCTAGCTACCTAATCAGCCAGCTGGATAGCCAGCTGACTTAACTAGCTAGCTAGCTCCATAGCCTGCTGGTGTGCCTGCTGACTTAGCTACCTGGCTACTTAGCTAACCAACTGGTTGGTGAGCTGACTTAACTAGGTTGTTTAACTACCTAGCTAACTGACTAGCCAGCTGACTTAACTAGATAGCTACACAGCTAGGCAACTGGCTACCCAGCTGACAACTCACTGACTCAACAAGCTGGCAAGCTGACTTAACTAGCTGACTTAACCAGCTAGCTACCTAACTAGCCAGCTGGCATAGCTAGCTGGCTTAAGTAACTAACTACCTAACTAGCTATCTAGCTAGCCAGCTTACTTAACTAGCTGACTTAACTAGCTAGATACCTGACAGGAATAGCTGAAATATATCTATCATCCATTCTAGCCAACTGACTTAACTAGCTGAAATAACTAGCTAGACTGATTACTAGCCATCTGACTTAACTAACTTTTTACCTAGCTAACCAGCTGGAAAGTCAACTGACTTAACGATCTAACTTAACTAGCTAGCCAGCTAGTTGCCAAGGAACTTAACTAGCTACTTAATCAGCAAGTCAGCTGGCTAGACAGCTGCCTTAAATAGCTGGCTCACTATCTAGCTACCTGGCTAGTCAGCTGACTTACCCAGATGACTTTAGCTAGCAAGCTGGCTATCCAGCTCAATTAACTAGCTAGCTACCTATCTAGCCAGCAGGCAAAATTTCTGACTTAACTAGCTGTTTTGAATAGTTAGCCTGCTGGCTAGCAAGCTGACTTATCTAACTAGCTACATACCTAGACAGCTGGTTAGACAGCTGACTAAACTAGCTGAATAACCAGCTACCCAGTTGGCTACCCAGCTGATTTAACTCACTGATATCACTAGCTAGCCAGGAAGCTATCTAGTTGACTTAACTAGCCAGCTTCCTACAATGTCAGTTGTCTTGCCAACTCTTTTAACTAGCTGAATTAACCAGCTAGACAGATGGCTAGCCACTGACTTAACTGGTTTGCTACCTAGCTAGCCAGCTGGCTAGCCAGCTGACTTAACTAGCTGACATGACAAGCTAACTACCTAGCTAGCCAGCTGACTTAGCCTAGCTAGCCAGCTGACTTAAGAAATTAGCTAACTACCTAGCTACCTAGCTAACAAACTGACTTAAATACTTAGCTGCCTAGCTAGCTGGCTGACTTAAGCAGATAGTTACGTAGTTAGCTTACTCATTATCTAACATTTTAGCTAGCTGACTTAATCATCTGACTTAACACATTACCTAATGAGCTTGCTAGCTGACTCAACCAGCTGACTTAACTTGTTAGTTGACTAGCTAGCTAGGTGACTAATCCAGGTGACTTAACTGGTTAGCTGACTATCTAACTAGACTACTCAAACAGCTGACTCAACCCGTTTGCTAACTAGCTAGCCTGCTGACTCAACCAGTTGACTTAACACATTAGTTAACTAGCTAACAACCTGACTCAACCTGCTGACTTAACCGGTTAGTTAACTGCCTAGCTAGCTGTCTTAACCAGCTGACTAAATTAGAAAGTTCACTTAACTAACTAGCTGACTTAGCTGACTTAACTACTTAGCCAGTTGATTTAACTCGCACTTAACTAGTTAGCTAGCTGACTTAACTACCTGAATTAAATAGTTAGCTAACTATTTAGCTAGCTGATTAACTAGCTGAGTTAACTAGAAAGCAATATATTTAGGTATCAGGCTTAATAGTTGACTTAAATAGTTAGCTAACTAGTGAGCTAGATTCTTAGCTAGCTGACTTAGATAGCTATCTAATTAGCTAGCTGACTTAGCTGGCTGACTTAACTAGTTGGCTAACAAGACAGCTAGCTGAATTAATGAGTTGGTTAATGAGTTAGTAAACTGTTTTAACTATTTGGTAAATGAGTTACCTAGCTGTCTTAATTAGTTGTGCAATGAGTTAGCTAGGTTACTTAACTTGGTTGATGATGCAGACAACTACTTATGTGGTTTAACACGTTGGCTGACTACTCGGCTGACTTGTTAGCTGGCTTCACAAGTCGGCCGTCTAGTTGGCCAACTAGTTAGCTGGGTTAATTAGTTGACTGACGAGTTGGCCCACAAGTTAGATCAGTTAATTAGTTGACTGGCTAGTTTGCTCACCTAACTAGTCAGTTGACTAGTTGGCCAACTATTTAGCTGACCTAACTAGTCGGCCCACATGTTAGCTGACCTAACTTGTCAGCTGACCACTTGGCTGACTAGTCAGCCGATTGGTTAGCTGACTTAAATAGTTGGCCGGTTAGTCGGCTGACCGGTTAGTTTACTTAACTTGTCAGCCGGCTAGTGAGCCCACTGGTGAGCTGACTTAACTAGTCGGCCGGCCAGTGAGCTGTCTGGTCAGCTGACTCAGCAATTTGGTCAGCGAGTGAGCCGACTGGTCAGCTGAATTAACTAGTCAGCCAGCGAGTGAACTGACTGGTCAGCTGACTTTAGATGGCTAGCGAGTCAGCTGAATGATCAGAAGAGTTAACTAGTCAGCCTGCAAATGAGCCAACAGGTGAGCTGGTTTAACTAGTCATTCGGCAAGTGACTCGACATGTGAGCTGCCTTAACTAGTCAGCTGGCAAGCAAGCCGACTGGTGAGCTGATTTAGCTAGTTAGCTGGCGAGTAAGCCAACTAATGAGCTGACCTGTTGGCCTGCGAGCGAGCCGACAATTTAGGTGACCTGTTGGCTGGTGAGAAAACCGACTTGTTTGCTGACTGGTTTGCAGGTGGGCGAGCTGGCTAATTAGCTGACCTGATGGAAAGTGAGCGATCCCACTAGTTATCTGACCAGATAGCTGAGTTGCTAGCTGACTAATTAGCTAAGTAACTAGCTGGTTTGCTAGAAGACTTAACTAGCTAGCTGACTAGCTAGCTGGCTATCTAGGTGACATAACAAGCTAGCAAACAAGCTATGTAACTCTCTAGCTGCTGACTTCACTAGCTAGCTGAATAGTCAGCTGAGTTGCTAGCTGACTTAACTAGCTAGCTGGCTAGCTAGCAGACTTAACTAGCTGATTAGCTACTTTGCTGGATAGCTGACTTAACAAGCTATTTAACTGGTTGTATACACGGCTAGCCAGCTGGCTTAGCTAGCTAGTGGGCAGACCAGGTGGCTAGCCAGCCAGCTTAAATAGTCATCCAGCTGGCTGGACAGTCGTATAGCTAGCTGGATTATCTAGCCAGCCACCCTGTTGGTCAGCTGACTAGCCAGCTGGCTTAACTAGCAGGCCACATCTGACCAGCCTGCTAACCAGCCAGCTTAACTTGCCAGTGACCTAGATAGCCTGCCAGCTTACAAGCTTACTTAATTAGCTGACTTAACTAGATAGCCATCCAGCTAGCCAGCTGGCTTAATTAGCTAGCCTCCTAGCTAGCCAGTGGACTAGCGAGCTCACTTAACACACTGAATTAATTAGCTAGCCAGCCTGCTAGTCAGCTGACTTAATTACCTAGCTACCTACTTAGCCAATTGGCAAGCCAGTTGACTTAACTACCTGACTTAACAAACTAGCCAGCTGGG
>NW_006978378.1:0-526 GCF_000164805.1 Carlito syrichta | reverse complement strand
TATTATTGCCATCTGATTATCCTTGCCTTAATAGTGCCGTCTGTTGCTCTTTGCCTTAGTAGTGCCGTCTGATAATCCTTGCCTTATTATTGCCGTCTGATACTATTTGCCTTAATAATACCATGTGATACTCCTTGCCTTAGTAGTGCAGTTTGATACTCTTTGCCTTATTGGTGCCATCTGATACTCCTTGCCATATTAGTGCCATCTGATACTCCTTGCCTTATTAGTGCCGTCTGATACTCGTTGTCTTATTAGTTCCGTCGATACTCCTTGCCTTATTAGTGCCGCCTGATACTACTTGCCGTCTTAGTGCCGTCTGATCCTACTTGACACATTATTGCCGTCTGATACTACTTGCCTTATGAGTGCCGTCAGATACTACTTGCCTTCTTAGTGTCGTCTGATACTACTTGCCTTCTTAGTGTCTTCTGAAACTTCTTGACTCATTAGTGCCGTTTCATACTACTTGCATTAAAAGTGCCATCTGATACTTCTCGCCTTATTAGTGCCGTCTGAATATACG
>NW_006978377.1:0-710 GCF_000164805.1 Carlito syrichta | reverse complement strand
CTCCCACAGTGGGAGGGGATATGAGGGATTGCACGTTTTATTTATTTATTTTTAAGTATCTTTTTAAGAAACCAAATTGTCTTAGTTTTGATGAAAATCAATGTACCTTTAAAACATTTTTTATTTTGAATCCTACCTAACAATTTCCAATGTTTTAAAAAATATACTTTATAGCATTAGGTTTTACACCTAGGTCTTTAATTCATTTTAAAATATGGTTCAAAATAAGGGTCAAGATACTTTTTTACATAAGACGTTCAATTTTTTCCAAAACCGTTTGTTGCAAAGACTGAAATTCCTTCAAAAGATCAAAAGTTTTGTGAATTTCTGGACCTGCTATGTTCTTATATTTATCTACATTTTCTGTCTTTTTCATTTAATAAAATTCATTGCTTTTCTAGTTAATTAAGCTGCAAACTTAGATTGTGATTTATCTACATCTCATAAACACAGACTTTAAAGTAAAAAATGACTTGAGACTTGTCCCACAAGTTTGTATTTTATGTTTCCATTTGTTCAATTCCAAATATTCCTAAATTTTCTTGTGATCACTTTTAACATGGGGTTATTTAGAAATATGGTGTTCAATTTTCAATAATTGGAATTTATAAAGATATTTTAAATTACTAATTTATGCTTTAATACAGTAGTGAGAAATTATAATTTGTATGTTAGTAATACTTTAAAATGTATTTACTTTTGTTTTATAA
>NW_006978376.1:0-662 GCF_000164805.1 Carlito syrichta | reverse complement strand
TGAATCACTAGTTGGACCACTAGTTAGGTCCTTTAATAGTTAACTGCCTGTTTCCTGACCTAACTAGTTCTACCAGCTCCTTGGGCCGATTTGTTAGCTGACCTAAAATGCCAGCAGACATGTTGTCAGACTAGTTCAGGTGATTGGTTATCTGATTTAACTATTTTGGATGGCTAGTCGGCCGACTAGTTTGCAAACTTAATTATTCGGCCGTCAAAGAGAGCCAACAGGTGAGCTGACTTAACTAGTCAGCTGGCCAGTGAGTTGACTTGTGAGGAGACTTAACCAGTTGGTGGGTGAGTGATTCAACTGGTCAGTTGACTTAACTAGTCAGCACGTGAGTGTGCTGACTTCAACTGACTTCAGTGAGCTGGCGAGTGAGCCGACTGGTCAGAAGAGTTAACTAGTAGGCCAGTGAGTGAGCTGACCAGTGATCTGACTTAACTAGTTTGCCAGGGTTGAGCCGACAGTTGAGCTGGCTTAACTAGCTGGCCGGTAAGTGAGCCGAACTGTGAGCTGACTTAACTATTCAGCTGGCGAACAAGTCGACTAGTTAGCTGACCTTTTGACTTGTGAACAATCTGACAAGTTAGTTGAACTGTTGGCAGGCGAGCGAACCGACTAGTTTGCTGACCATTTGACAGGCGAGTGAGCCGTCTAGT
>NW_006978375.1:0-710 GCF_000164805.1 Carlito syrichta | reverse complement strand
TCAGATCACTGGGCTCAGGGAGCCTTCCCGTTTATCCTTCCCAGGCTGTAGGGCTGATGACCATGAGACACGGTGCCCAACCTGGACTTGTAAGTTCTCTCAAAAGTTGACTAGCTAGGAGGACCCTCGTATGTGGGGGTGGCAGGGGGAGAAGTAGTGAGGGCAGAAAAATTGCAGGAGAATGGATTTGTTGACTTCAGTTTCTTTCTTTCTTTCTTTCTTCTTTCTTTCTTTCTATCTTTCTTTCTTTCTTTCTTTCTTTCTTTCTTTCTTTCTTTCTTTCTTTCTTTCTTTCTTTATTCCTCCTCTCTTTCTTTAGTTTCCTCACTTGGTAGCCCTGGTGGCTCTCAGAATGCCCAACTCGGTCCTTCCTCTCTATCTTGGCCTCACACACTGCTGCTATCACAGGCTTTCCATTTGGTTGACATCCTCATCTTCCTGCCTGGTCTTGAACTCTGGGACTGAGATGATCCTCCCAACGAGGCCTGCCCTCACCCCAAGTAATTCTGGGTTTTCCTTGGTGATGAGATGGGGACTTGCTATGGTGTCCAGACTGTTCGCAGCTCCCAGGCTCTGGTCATCTTCCTTTCTCAGCCTCCCCGAGTGCCGAGGAGACAGGCATGAGTTGCCTGGCCAGGCCCCCCGATGGTTTGAGAGTCATGCCCTCCCTTTTCCTGGAAGGACCCTATGAGGAGCGAGCAGGTCTACCC
>NW_006978374.1:0-782 GCF_000164805.1 Carlito syrichta | reverse complement strand
TTATTAGTGCCGTCTGATTCTACTTGCGTTATAATTGCCATATTATACTCTGTGACTTTTTAGCGCCGTCTGACACTACTTGCGTTATTAGTGCCGTCTGATACTCCTTGCTTTATTAGTGCCGTCTGATACTCCTTGTCTTATTAGTGCATTCTGATACTCCTTGCCTTATTATTGCTGTCTGATACTATTTCCCTTATCACTGCCGTCTGATCCTCCTTGCCTTATTAGTGCCATCTGATACTACTTGCCTTATTAGTTCCGTCTGATACTTCTTGCCTTATTAGTGCCGTCTGATCATCCTTGCTTTATTAGTGCCGTCTGATACTCCCTCCCTTATTAGTGTCGTCTGATACTCCTTGCCTTATTGGTGCCGTCTGATACTCCTTGCCTTATTATTGCCCTCTGATCCGACTTGCCTTACTAGTGTTGTCTGATATGACTTGCCTTGTTAGTGGAGTCATATACTCTTTGCCTTATTAGTGAGGTCTGATACTACTTGTCTTATTTTTGCCATCTGATACTACTTGCTTTATTAATCCCGTCTGATCCTACTTGCCTTATTAGTGCCGAATGATTCTACTTGCCTTATTAGTGCCGTCTGAACCTACTTGCCTCATTAGTGCAATCTGATATTCCTGGCCTTATTAGTGCCGTATAATACTCCTTGCTTTATTAGTTTCGTCTCATCCTACTTGCCTTATTAGTGCAGTCTGATCCTACTTGCCTTATTAATGCTGTATGATACTCCTGGACTTATTAGTGCCGTCTGATACTCCTGA
>NW_006978373.1:0-687 GCF_000164805.1 Carlito syrichta | reverse complement strand
AACAATGATTGAGATTGCCAGTCCTTTCAGATAATTATTTCATGAAGTAAAAATACAAAGGAACTATTTAAAACATAATTAATTAACCCTAGTAGTTGTTTCCTAATATTTAATATTAATATCTAATATTAACTTTTTAGTGTCATTATTGTTGTGTGTACCTTGCATACAATTTATGGGCTGGGTTCAGCAAGCACATATTCTTGATCATGCTATATGGCATAGTATTTTATAGTTTTTATCATAAATTTACTTTTGCATTGAATCAGATTTGAAACAATTATCTAAATGGAATGCTGACTCTATTCCTCCACCCCTGCGTAACACTGACATGGTCTTCAGTTCAGCTCAAGGTTTTGTTGATCTGCAAGTGATCATCCATTTAACCCCAGTCAAAAGATAATTGAGGTATGTGGATATTTTGTCAACAGAAAGCTACTCTCCAGTTAACACTCACCCTATTTTATCCAAGGCTCAGTTGAGGGAAGCCACATTTTAAGTGGGTGGCTTAAAACATTTTTCCTTTTTCTTATTCAAATCAGCACAGTGGCAAAGCTAGTATTTTCTCAGCCACCTGAAGCATTACTTAGATTCTCTTGATGTTTTGGACTAGCCCATTCTAAAGATCAGAGGAAGAAATTATCTCTATGAAATTGGATTTTAAATATACTACATGAATATTAACCT
>NW_006978372.1:2090-3376 GCF_000164805.1 Carlito syrichta | reverse complement strand
GCTTTCTTAAGATGACAGTAGCTCTTTATATTGTAAGATGTGTCTATATGCATGTGTCATCCATGAAATGGCAGCAGATATTGGGTCATGGGAAGATCTCATTGATAGTTTAAAAAAAATTTTTTAACAATGCGTGACTGTGTCAAAGTATTCAAAATGTGGTGAAATCAAACAGTGATATAAACTATGAAGAAAATGAATTTGGTGACATAAAAAAAGATTTTAGTTAAGTAATATCACAGACTTAAACTTTATATGAGACTGTTACTTGCCTTGTGTTAGATTGTGAGTTCATGAGAGTTAAGAATAAAATAATATGCTTTTTGTTTTGTGCCTTCTCTTCTCACTTTTTCTCTTATGTGCAGTGGCCAACATAAAAAGAGCACAATAAATGATCAATGAATAATTAATTGATTTATGTGAACTAAGTGATTGAGATTTATCAATGAAAATAGGCTATATCAGACTTCCATCATCCAAATAAATGCCCAGAGATGAAGAATGGCTATTAAGTAGAATAGAAATGCCATTAGTCAGTGTTATATTAATATATCAAAGCCTACCTAAGATGTATTTGAAGTTTTAGAACATCTTCGATATTAGAGAAGATAGAAGAATAGTTATACATGAGTATCTATGTTTGTAGAAGCAGTTAGAACAAATTTTCACATCATCATATAGCCTTTAAATTATTCTGAGCAGCAAAATTGTTAGAAAGTCTCACATTTAAAATGGAAAAAAAGGGTAACAGCACTTCTTTAAACCTTTTTTTAACCAAACATTAGAAAAAATAGAATGATAATTTTCCCATGCAGTATATTTTCTTAAAGAAAAAAAGTCATTTTAGTTGCTATTAATATTGTAACAGTCCCTTGCAAAGTCAGGGCTGTTAACTGGGCAAATACTTAGTGACCTTAGGACCTCTCCTGAAGGGACACTAATCCTCCATCTTTAGATGGTTTCAATATTCAGCTAAGCCTCTATTCCAAATGGTGTGGCTTTCTCATAGCTGTAGAGAACAGAGAAACTCACACACACACGCGAAGAAAATCCACTGATGTTCTTGTTTTCTTAAATCTGCTAGAAATTTCCTTTTCTGTTATTTTTTCTTTCCATAGAAAAAGAAAGAAGTCATTTGGGGAAGGGAAACCACAAGTTATCTAACTTTCTCTTCAAAATTTTTGAGATTTTTGAAATCATCAGTGGCTACCAAGAAAGAAAGCACTATGTTCTTTATCTGTAGATTTTGAGGAACCTCACAGTCTAAAAAGGATAAAACATTTCTT
>NW_006978372.1:0-648 GCF_000164805.1 Carlito syrichta | reverse complement strand
GACAAAGGAAAGAGAAACAATGAAGGCAGCGTTTTGTGGATTTTCCAAAGTTGCTATGAAGTAAAACAGTGCCACTTGTTTAGAATCATTGCCCTGCAACAAAAATATTTTACTATGAAAGATTGTGAAGCATAAGTTTTTACAAACGTGTTTTGAGAAGAATTTTTCAATGGCTGCTGGAAACTCAATGAGCAGAGACCACACTTTTAAAAGTTCTTTGTGGTTGTTAATGTTGTACACAGAATGGAAATACCAAGGAAGCTTTTAAAAATGCTAGAGTCAGTGTCCTACTCACTGAGGTGAGTATAGGATACAAAGTTGACAACCACTGTCTTATGAAATCCTTGACTTTCTTGGACAGAGTAGTGAAACGCCATGGGAATTTATTGTATTTTCAACAAACAGAAGTATTTTATGTCCTTTTAATAGCTTAACCAAATTGTCTAAGATTCTTTAGCTTTCTAATAAACCTAATAACTTGTCTAAGACTTAAGGAAAGTTTTGCAGATTTGAGAAGTAATTTGTTTCTCTATTTCTTCTTCAAAATTAGTGGTAGCTGAAAGGAATTATAAGATTAATATAAAAGTACCTTTGGAAAACATAATGTATGGCTCCATGGTTTCCCATTCATATTTGCTTCATGTATCT
>NW_006978371.1:0-742 GCF_000164805.1 Carlito syrichta | reverse complement strand
TTACATAATAGACAAATTTTCATAAGTCATATTTAAAAATTTTTATCCATTATACAAGAATAATCATTAAATTAATTTTGCCTAATTTTAGGTATGAAATATGGGCTACGTCCATAATGTGATTTTTTTTCTTTGGTAAGGTATGTATCAATGCAACAGTCAGTCATTTTGCTTATTCATTCCTTTTTTCCATGTTAAAAAAAAATCATCTGTTTAAAAGTAAAGAGATATGTTTATGTATATTAGAATTAACTGTGGAATAAATAAAACATTTATTTTAATGATTGCCTAACAAAGAGAGATCACATGATGAGAAAGTATATAACAATGCTCACTTATTGTTTAAAAAATGTATATATATATATATATACACATACATATATACACATATATAAGTGGAGACCCCCCTAAAGAAACAATTATTTTTGGAAGGCAGGACCCTTGTAGTATAGACTTCCCCTGCTAGGTAAGAGTTTCGGGAACACACCGGCATCAGTGTACCAGCTAGCATTTGTTGAGAGAGACTGCTTTCTACTTCAACGAGTTTTTGTTTTGAGATTCTTTCAATGCATTTGCCTATTTCATGGTGGGTGATAATATAAGAGCACCTGCCCACACCACATTAAGTGTTCAGCAGATTTTGATCCAAAACGACATGACCCCTCTACTCCTCCCTCCCTGTTAGCTGTATCTCGCCCCAAACAACTTTTTTTGTTTCCCTGTGAAAAATGTTCTCAAAGAA
>NW_006978370.1:0-505 GCF_000164805.1 Carlito syrichta | reverse complement strand
AAAAACATCAGAATTGCACACAGATTCTCAACTTCACATGGTGTGTTCACAGGGCGACTGGCATTAGAGCCAGGAGAAATGGGATTGGGTGGGAAGAAATGTCCCTTGGTGAGGTATGTGTCCCTGGCCTTTTGTGGCAGAACGTCCTCATTGCTGAGTCAGAGTGTTGGTCTTTCTGGGGATCATTTCTCACATCAGAGAGGAGAGCCAGTAAGAAACCGGCCAGGGAGTCACGGGAACTCCTGAAAAAGTGGGGGGGGTTGGGGCTGGAAGATGTTGAGCTTGGGGGACCCTTGTATGTGTGCTTCTGAGAGGAGGAGGATTGAGGGCAGAAGGCTTGCAGGAGAATGTTTTTCTTTCTTTCTTTCTTTCTTTCTTTCTTTCTTTCTTTCTTTCTTTCTTTCTTTCTTTCTTTCTTTCTTTTCTTTCCTCACTATGTTGCCCAGGCTGCTCTAAAAATGCACCACTCAGGCCACACTCTTGGCCTGGGCCTCCCAAACTGCTG
>NW_006978369.1:0-789 GCF_000164805.1 Carlito syrichta | reverse complement strand
ATCCAAATGATAAATTCAAAGCAGGGCCCCAGAGTATCCATTAAGAGTTTTAAATATTTTGCTTGAAATTTCCACTTCCAGTTATCAAGAGAAACACTAGGAGTGCAGTGCTGAGGTCAGCAAGAGTGAAGGAGCTGTGCGTTTTGGTATCTTGGACAGTGCCACAGCACTCCTGGTTCCAGAGGTCACTTCAGATGTAACTGATTCATCTGCTATGTCTTGGGCCCTGATGATGGAGACAGCACCACTCACTCACTTCTTTACGACAATGTTTGAGACACACAGATGATGTGAAGATCAAACAATACAGCCTGCTAGGGTTTTTGTGTTTGTACCCTCTGAAACCCAAGTTGTAGCTTACTCCCAATGTGACAGTATTAAGAGCTGATTGAGTCATGAGGCTTTGACCTCATGGATGAGTTAGTCCATTCACGGGTTAATGGCTTAATAAAGTATCACAAAAATGGGTCTTTTGTATAAGCCAGCTTGGTTTTCTGTCAAGCCCCCTTGCCATGGGATATGGTGTGCCAATTCAGGGCTCTGGAGTCCCCTTACCCTGGCATCTTGAGCACAGTCACATTTCCCGGCCCACCTAGCAGGAGTGCTGAGTGGACCTTGCTTCCAGTTGCATTTTGAGTGGCTGCTGCTCCCTCTCTCTTTACCACAAGAACAGCCCTGGGCTGTGGCCATCATACAACCCTAGAAAATCCTGGATCACAAACATACTGATAACTGGAGGAGAAAAAGGCCATCCTAGATAGCCACCAACCCATACCTGTGAGAGCTCAG
>NW_006978368.1:0-778 GCF_000164805.1 Carlito syrichta | reverse complement strand
TCTAATAATTCGTACTAAATATTTGGCAACTGCAAAACCCTCGGCCCCTCTCCAAATAAAAGTACAAAAGGAAATTTAAGGATTATCAAGTTTACTTTAAGACCAGAGTTACATCCAAATATGACAAGAAGATACTTTTGTTCCGGGAATATGGCCTTAGTTGTCCCGAGGAAGCTATGGGACTTGTATTACCAGATACCCGTTTACAACTCTCAAGAGGACCAGAATGTTGCTGGAGTCCTGAAATGACTGATTCATAATACCAACAAACCAAATATCTCCGAAACATGAGATGAGCTCGAAACCCTGATTCTTGTTAATCCCGTAGCAAGGCACCCTGAGAATTATTCGTATGTGGACTAGTGAATCACAGATACCTTATTCTTCCTTAGCGAGAGGCCATGTAGTGTCCTGTATATGAGGACTCCCTTTCCCCAGAATCCTGTTTCGAATCCCTGATTCTTGTTCAGCCCTTAGCAAGATGTCATGTAGATATTGTTACACAGGAGTGGTGTGAAACAGGTTTCTTATTTCCCTTTAGCAAGGAATGGTGTAGACTCTGTATATTTATACTGGTATTACGTATGTTGCAGCTTCTAAACCCTGATTCTTGTTGAGCCCACAGCAGATTGACTGTTGATTTTTAGGAGTGAGGACTGCTATAACCCCAATTCTTTTTCTTCATTGGCAAGGTGCCGTGTATTTTCCTGTATATTAGGACTCTTATTACATAGATTCTGCTTCGAAACTCTGATTCTTTTTTAGCCCTTCCAAGATG
>NW_006978367.1:0-806 GCF_000164805.1 Carlito syrichta | reverse complement strand
CTACTTTCTTTATTCGTGTCTTATGATACTGCTTTCCTTATTATTGTCTTATGGTACTACTTGCGTTATTAGTGTCGTCTGATACTACTTGCATTCTTAGTGTCGTCTGATACTACTTGTCTCCTTAGTGTCGTCTGTTAGTACTTGCCATCTTTGTGTCATCTGATACGACTTGATTCTTAGTGTCGTTTGATAATATTTGCCATCTTAGTGTTGTCTGTCGTATGAGTGCCATGTGATACTACTTACCTTATTAGTGTCTTATGATACTACTTGCCTTATTAGTGTCGTCTGATACAACTTGTCATTTTACTGTCTTATGATACTACTTGCCTTATTATTTTCTTATGCTTCCACTTGCCTTTTTAGTCTCTTATGATACTACTTGCCTAATTCGTGTCATCTGATACTAGTTGCCTTTTTAGTGTCATCTGATAATACTTGCCATATTAATGTCGTCTGGTACTCCTTGCCTTATTAGTGTCTTATTATAATACATTACTAATTAGTGTCTTATGAAACTACTTGCCTTAGTAGTGTCTTATTATACTATTTGGCTTATTAGTGTCTTATGATACTATCTGCCTTGTTAGTGTCTTATGATACTACTTGACTTACTATTGTCATCTGATACTACTTAACTTATTAGGGTCTTACGAAACTACGAGCCTTATTATTGTCATCTGAAACTACTTGCCTTATTATTGTCTTAGGATACTACTTGCCTTAATAGTTTCTAATGATACTACTTGCCTTGTTAATGTCTTATGATACTACTTCCCTTACTAGTGTATTATGATACTACT
>NW_006978366.1:0-867 GCF_000164805.1 Carlito syrichta | reverse complement strand
AAGTGCCTTTCCCTCTACCAAATAAGCAGAGATTAATAAAGAGAAGATACACAGTGCTCAGGAGGGTGAGGAGGGGCGGCACTACCAGATGCTGCCGAGAATGTGAAATGAACATTTTCCTCAGGAAAGGAAATGGTTATTTCTAACAGAGAAAATTAACAGTATTCCAAAAGGGACATCATGAGGCAAATTCTGGGGCATAGTAAGATAGATTATTATGCTGGCATTCAAGTTAATATTGTTTTTGATAGTTTATAATAACTCACAATATATATATTTTTTGAGTCAGCATCTTACTGTGACCCAATCTGGAGTGCAGTGGCATGCTCATGGCCACTGCAGCTTCAACTCACTAGGCTTAGGTGATCCTTCCACCTTAGCCTTCCAAGACAATATATTTTTTAAAAATATGACTTCAAACCTGCATCATGCAATTTTCCAAATTATGTAAAAAATACACAGATACATAGATAGAAAAAAGTCTGAGAAAAATAAATAAACATGTTAATAGTGATAAGTTAATCTGGTTTGGGAATATATATATATTTAAGTCTATATAGTTATAAAATATGTAATGCATACAATTATATATATATAGCTCCCCTCCCTCAAGTTTCTACAATAAATTTTTACTTCCCTGAAGTCAATGCAACGTAAAAACAGAAAACTTCTAGGGTCTCAGGTTTTAGGAGACGCCTTGTGAGAAATGAGTGGGAACTGATATTTAACCTGGGAATTGGACAAGTGGGAGTTCATTTTAGTGGGATTGGGAAGGGGTGGGTGGGAGGAGGGGAGTTTTCCAGGAAGACTAGCAGGAGCAGGAGGGGTGGAGTTAAGCAAACTCTAGGCCTCAGGCCAAATCCAACC
>NW_006978365.1:1972-21002 GCF_000164805.1 Carlito syrichta | reverse complement strand
TTCCTTTTCATTTGTTTCCAGGTATCTTTTAATCTCTGTTTTGATTTCATCATTGACTCAGGAGTTGTTTAGTATCACGCTCTTTAGTGTCCATGGGTTTTGATGGGACCTTGTTGGTGTTAATGTTTATTTTTATTCCTTGTGGTCCGAGAAGGTGCATTGTAAAATTTTGGTCCTTTTAAATTTCCTTATGCTTGATTTATGGCCAAGTATGTGGTCAATCTTGGAGTACATTCCATGTGGTGATGAGTAGAATGTGTATTCTGTGGTGTTTGGATGGAGGGTTCTGTAGGTGTCAATTAAGTCCATTTGATCAAGAGTCACATTGAGGTTTCGGATCTTGTTGCTGATTTTTTGTCCTGATGATCTGTCTAGGGTTGTAAGTGGGGTATTAAAGTCCCCAGCTATGAAGGTATTGGAGTCGATATCTTTTTTTAGTTTACCAAGGAGCTGCTTTATGAAAGTTGGTGCTCCTATGTTTGGTGCATATATGTTTAGGATGAATATTTCTTGTTGATGGATTGAAGCTTTTATCATTATGTAGAGGCCTTCTGTATCTTTTTTAATTTTGATAACTTAAAGGGTATTTTGTCTGAGATTAAGATCATGACTCCTCCTTTCTTTTGTGTTCTATTTGCCTGAAAATTTGTTTCCCATCCTCTTTTTGAGTCTGTGAGTGTCCTTTGTAGTGAGGTGAGTCTCTTGAAGGCAATAGATTGTTGCCTGGTGATATTTTATCCATTTTGCCATTCTATGTCTTTTCAGTGGTGCATTTAGTCCATTCACATTCAAACTAATTATTGAGATGTGAGAGTTGATCCCTATCATAATGTTTTTACAGAGTTGTTGTTCTTCCTGTTTGTGTGGTGTCTTTCTTTTGGTTTTAGAGTTGGATCATGTGTGTTTTTAATCTTTTCTGTACTCTTGTGAAGAACGTTGTTGTTCTTTTTTCCTTTTCTTCTGTGTTCAATACTTTCTTAAGTGTTTCTTGTAGAGGTGGTCTTGAGGCAGTGTAGGTTCTTAGGGATTGGATATCTGGGAAAGATTTCTATTCTCCCTCACTGATGAAGCTTAGCTTGGCTGGGTAGGTATTCTTGGTTGAAATTATTTATCTTTTAGAACTTTGAAAATAGGGCTCCAAGCTCTCCTAATCTGGAGGGTTTCTGTAGGTAAATCTGCTGCTATTCTAATTTGTCTTCCCTGGTACATAGTCTGACCTTTTTCTCTTGCAGCCTTTAGGATTTTTTCTTTTTTACCTACTTGCTTAGGCAAATTATTATATGTCTGGGAGTTGGTCTTCTCATTTGTTGTCTTGCAGGGGTTCTCTGAATCTCTCATGTTTGAATTTTTTCATCACTGATGAGATGAGGGAATTTTTCTTGAATGATTTCATGAAATGATTGTTCCTGTGTGGCCTCTGTTTCTCTCTCTGCCTCAGGAAGGCCAATTACTCTTAGGTTGTGTCTCGTGAAGTGATCATTTATCTCTTGAAGGTTTTGTTCTGTCTTTTTGAGCTTCTTTACTATGCTCTTGACAGTTTGGGTTAGTTCTGTGTTTTGGTCTTCGAGTTCTGAGATTCTTTCTTCTGTTTGGCTAATTATGCTTTCTATGCTTTTTAATTTGTTATTTATTTCCATCACAGTATTCTTTACTACTGTTATTTCTGCATCAGCTCCTTTCTATTTTCCTTTTGTCTTTCCTCAATTTTTTAAATTCTCTCTATTAATGTCTTGATGTCTGGGTTTGTTGCATGTGACCAGTCATTCTGGGGGTTTTTCATTGTTTGTGTTCCAGAATCTGTTTTCTCAGTGTCTGATCTCCCAGGGGTCTGTGTGAGACCTCTATTCTTATTTTGGTTTTTCTTCATTTGTGCAGTTTTTCCCCCCTCCCTACTTTTCCCTTCCCTCTATGTCACCATCTTCTTTAATTCTGTTATTCAGAGGTAGGGGGATTGCTTTTACTTATGTTTGTTCAATGTCCTATTCTTTATGTATGTTCTTTTACTTTGTTCAATTCTGGAGTTCCCCTATAGGTTGGGGGTGGTCGTTTTTGCAGTTTTGAGATTTACTTAAGGGTGGAGCTGTGATTCAAAATCTATCTGCAGGTCCTGGTATTCACCGACAGGTGTATGGATAATCTGAAACCCACTTCCCACTGCCTTGGAATCTGTCCGTGCAGTGGGGCTGTAGGTTTA
The DNA here is from genome assembly GCF_000164805.1 of Carlito syrichta. Classification (NCBI taxonomy): domain Eukaryota; kingdom Metazoa; phylum Chordata; class Mammalia; order Primates; family Tarsiidae; genus Carlito; species Carlito syrichta. The sequence goes on along the minus strand of NW_006978365.1, from coordinate 18,808 downwards.
CTTCCTGAAATAAAATGTGGTTAGCAGAGGGAAGAGAATGGAGCAGGCAGGGGAAGAGGGGGGTGGAGAGAGAGAGGAGTAAGGGGGGAAACAGATGAGTGTACCAACAAATGGAGAGAGAGACCTAAACTGAAACAGATAAAAACCATAGACCACGCCTACAGACTAACCAACTCCCATACAAAAAAATAAAACATACAATGATGCTAACATACAAGCTAAACAACCACCTTATTGGTGTGCTCTTCCTCTATACAATGATATGGTTTACAGAGAGGAGAAAAGAGAAGAAAAGGAAGAGGAAAAGGAAAAAAGGAACAAAACAGTAGGAGTAGAATTAAGTCATTAAACTAAGAGAACCAATCGAGCACACTCTGAGACTTTTCCTTTAAGTCCAGTGTCCTTTCAGCTCTGATTTCTAGTTGTCTTTTCAAACTGGCAAATTAGTTCACAGTTAGGGTCAGTTGCCCCTCGCTTGCTGTGAAGGACAGTTCAGATCACCCTCAGTTCACCACTCAAATCTGGGCTGTGTCTGTTTTTCAAGCTTGTTTCTCCCGTTTTGGTGTTGTTACCTTGAACCGCCAGCAGGTGGCGCTATCTCAGCGGCTTGCCCCAGAGGGGGTGCAGCTGGACGGGAGTCAGTCAGAGGTCGAAAATTGGAGCCTGCCTCAGGGCACATGGGAGGAGACCCACGGCCTGCAGGACGTCACGGTGGCGCAGAGGTGGCAGTGATCCCAGCAGATCTTGCCTGCAGGGGCTTCAAGGACTGAAGTCGTGGATCACCTCAGGCACAGGTGGTGTGATGCACTATGGCCACCACAGAGGCCATGGCGGCGCTGGCAGCTGCTGTGCCTGCGGATGCAGTGGTTGTCCAGACCGCTGCGATGCCCAAGCGGTGGTGACCTCCGAGATCTGTGTGAAGAGCAGGCTGCTGACATTGGGGTCTGCAGCCCCCGGGAGAGAGCCAGAGACCCTCTGCATTCTCCTTTGCAGAGGGTTTCATAAACCAGGTTGCCCCATCGCCATCTTACTGGAAGTTGGATTTTGTGATTTCAATAACTGAATTAAAAGCCAATTTACAGATTCAAAGAAATCCCTATCGAAATTCCAATGTCATTTTTCACAGAAATAGAAAAAAGTCATTAAATTCCTATGGAATCATAAACGACCCAAATAACAAGAATCTTGAGCAAAGGGAGGGAAGGCAATGAAATCATGTCCTTTACAGCAACATGGATGGAGCTGAAGATCATCTTCCTAAGTAAACTGACTCAGAAACAGAAATCCAAACACCTTACATCCTCAATCGTATGTGGGAGCTAAATGGTCACAAAGATGGAAATAATAGACAGTGGGGACACCAATAAAGGGGAGGATAGTTAGGGTTCAGAAACTATCTACAGGGTACAATGTTCACTATCTGGGGAATGAGCCACCTGAGACCCAATTCCCAGCATTACATAATAGTCCATGTAGCAAATGTGTGTGTGTACTCTCTGAATCTAAAATAAAAATAAAGGAAAAAAACCCTGGAGGTATTATATTACTTGACTTCAAAATAGAAAGAATTGTAATCAAGACAGTATGGTGCTGGCTAAAAACAGTCAATGACCAATAGAACAGGATAGAAAGCCCAGAAATAAACCCACACAATTATGGTCAATTGATTTTTTGACAAAGATGCCAGGATCACAAAATGGGGAAAGGACAATCTAATCAAGAAATGGTGCTGGGAAACTGGTTATTCCCTTGCAGGAGAATAAGGACTCTTACCTAACACCATCTAAAAAATCAACTCAAAATGAGCGAGAGACTTTAACATAAGAGCTAAAGCTGTAAAACTATTAGAAGAAAACACAAGGGAAAACTCCACAACATTGATCTGGGCAGAGATCTTTTTGGATATGATCTTGAAAACTCAGGCAACAAAAGCAAAAATAGACAAATGGGATTGCATAAAACTAAAAAGTTTCTGCACAGAAAAACACAAAAACAAAACTCAATTAATAAAGAGAAGAGACAGTCAACTAAGTGGAAAAAAAGTTGAAAACCATCCATCTGATAAGTGGTTAATATCCAGAATATATAAGGAGCACAAACAACTCAATAGCAAGAAAATAAATAACCCAGTTTAAAAATGGGCAAAGGACCTGGATGGACATTTTAAAAAAGAAGACATACGAATACCCAATAGGCTCATGAAAAAAATGCTCAAAATCACTAATCATTAGGGAAGTGCAGATTAAAACCCCAATGAGGTAGCACCTCATGCCTATTAGAATGGCTATTATAAAAAAGATGAAAGATAAGTGTTGATGAGGGTGTGGAGAAAGGGAGCCCTCATACACTGTTGGTAGAAATGTAAATTAGTACAACCACTATTAAAAAAATGACATGAGGATTCCTCAAAAAATAGAACTACCATATGATCCAGCAGTCTCACTTCTGGGAATATAGTAAAAAAAATTGAAATCTCTCTCTCATTATCATCATTTATCATCTGTCTGTATATATACACAATGGAACAATATTCAGCCTTAAAAATATTTTGTCATTTGCAACAACATGGGTGGAATTGGAGAACAGTATGCTAAGTGATATAAGTCAAGCACAGAAAGATTAATACCTCATGAGCTCACTCATATGTGGAGTCTAAAAAAGACTGAATTTATAGAAGTAGAGAGTAGAATGATGGTTACCAGAGGTGAGGACTGGGGAACAAAATAAGATAATAGGGAGCTGAGGGTCAAACGATAAAAAGTTTCAGTTAAGAAGAATAAGTTTTGATATCTATTGCACAGCAGGAAGACTATAGTCAATAATGATGTATATTTTAAAATAATTAAGAATAAATTTCAAGTGTACCATCACAAAAATATTAAGTGAGGTAATGGATATGTTAATTAGCTTGATTTAATCACTCCACATTGTATACATATACCAAAACATCACATTGTACTCCATAAATTAATATACTTATGACTTTTAACTTAAAAATAATATTAATAAATTAAAAAAATAAAAGCTGGTGTACTTTGTCTAGTCTCTGTGTCTTCCCATTACATAGGCCTTGTGTTGAAAATGGCAGCCCCACAAGATTAAATGAGGCTTAATCTCCAAATCCCTGCTTAAAAGAAAACCCTAGACCAGGAGAATCTACATTGAACTTCTCATGATAGAAAAATAAACTCATATTGTGCTAAGCCGTTGAGATTTGGAGGTTTGCTAATTGCTTCATTACTCCATTCAAATATTATTTGGCAGTTGATAATACATGGTGTCCAGAGATATCAGCTGAAATGTAAGGTCTTGCGCTACATTTCAGATGAGGCAATTTTTATCTTTATCCCCGTTTTTACACTCTTAGTGTCTTGTACTACATAACTGAAGGAAGGGATGACCATGTAGCCCATGTCTCTGGTTTGTGTCTTATTACTGTCAAATTTTTCCATGTATTTATGGAATCCTGCAACTTCAGGTTACTCCTTCCCTGGATGGAAGTTTTTAAAATTTTTAAATTGATACATAATTGTACCTATTTATGGGGCACATGTGATATTTTGTTACATGCACAGAATGTGTAATGATCAAGTGAGGGTATTTGGGTTACCTATCACCTTGAGAACATATTGTTTCTGTGTTGGAAACATCTCAACTCTTCTAACTATTTAAAAATATACAATACATTGTTGCTAAGTATAATCATCCTACTCTGCTACATTAGAACTTGATCTTTCTATTTGACTGTATGTTTATACCCATTAACCAGCTTGTCTTCATCTCACCCCCTTTCCCTTTCTGGCCTCTGGTATCTATCATTTTACTCTCTACCTCCATGAGATAAATCTTTTTTTAGTTCCCACATATGAGTGAGAACAAGTAATATTTGTCTTTCTGTGCCCAGCTTACTACACTTAACATGATGACCTCCAGTTCTATCTATGTTGCTGCAAATGACATGATTTCATTCTTTTTTTGTTGCTAAATAGTATTCCGCTTTGTATATATATCACATTTTCTTTATCCATTCATCTGCTGATGGACACTTAGGTTGATTTCATATCTTTGTTATTCTCAATAGTGGTGCAGTAATCATGGGGATGCAGGTATGCCTTTGATATACTGATTTCTTTTGCTTTGGATAAATACCCAGTAGTGGGATTGCTGGATTTTGTAGTAGTTCTAGTTTTAGCTTGTTGAAAATTCCCATAATGCTTTCCATAGTGGTTGTACTAATTTGCATTCTCTCCAACAGTGTGTAAGGGTTTCCTTTCCTCCACATCTTCACTATTACTTGTTATGTTTCATCTTTTTGATAATAACTGTTTTAACAGAAATGAAGTGATATCTCATTGTGGTTCTGATGATTAGTGATGCTGAGCATGTTTTCATATAGCTGTTGATCATTTGTATGTCTTATTTGAAGAAATATCTGTTCATGTTCTTTGTCCACTTCTTAATGGAATTATTATTATTATTATTATTACTGTTGAGTTATTTGAGTTACTTGGATATTAGTCTCTTGGTGGATGAATTGTTGCAAATATTTTCTCCCATTCAACAGGCTGTCTCTTTACTCTGTTGATCTTTTCCTATGCTGTGCAGAGATTTTTTAGTTTAATACAGCCTAATTTATCTATTTTCGTTTTAGTTGACTGTGGTTTTTTTTTGCGTTGGAATCTCACTCTGTCGCCCAGGCTGGAGGGCAGTGGCACGCTGACGGCCACCCCAGTGTAGACCTGCTGGGCCCCGCGATCCTTCCACTTCAGCCTTCCAAGTAGCCAGAAATACAGACAGGCAGTATCACACCTGGCTATTTTTATTTTATCATAGAGATGAGGTCTCATCAAGTTGCCCGGTCTGGTCTTGAACCCGTGCACTCAGGTAATGCACTCACCTTGTCCTCCCAAAGTGCTGGGATTACAGGCTGAGCCACTGAGCCCAGCCTTGACTGTGCTTTTGAGGTCTTCCCATAAAATCTCTGCCTAGATCAGTGTTCTGAAGTGTTTTCCCTATGTTTTCTTCTAGTAGTTTCATAGTTTGGGGTCTCACATTTAAGTCTTTAATCTGTTTTGAGTTAATTTTTGTATATGGAGAGATATAGGGATTCAGTTTCATTCTTCTGTATATGACTATCCAATTTTCCCAGCACCATTTATTGAAGAGGGCATCCTTTCCCTAGTGTATGTTCTTGGTGGTTTTACCAGGCCAAAGGTTTTAATTTTGGTATTTCAAGATACTTAAAAATATTCATGTTTAGTTTAAATACTTTAAACTTAACAGAGTCTTGCATTTTCCATCCTTTTCAACACAACTCTTACAGATTTTAAAAGGATATCCTGATGAAACACTTATATAAGCCTATCATCTGATAGCAAATCATATTTTACAAACAAATTAAATTTTCATATTACAGATTAAAAAACAAAACAAAACAAAAATAGCCACTTCCACACCACCTAGTAGTAGCTTTGAATCTACTCTGTTGGATAACCAGATTATCAAGATTTTGATAATATTGTGCAAAATAAAAGTAATGGAATCTGATCAGAGCCTGAGGAGCTCCTCAATGAGGAAATAGCATGAATTTTACTACACATAAAAGGTGTGGTGTATTTAGACCACAATAATCATCACGGATATTTGTTAAAAATAAGATCCTGGACCGGTGGGTCTTATCCCGTGGATTGAAGGTGGATTCTAGGGAATCTGAGGTGTTTAACACAGTGGTTCTCAAATGGTGGTCTGTGGATCAGTAGCAAGGGCATCACCTGGGAGCTTATCAGAAATACAAATTCTTGGGCTCTCCTTGCACCTACTATGTAAGTTTCTCTAAAAATCTGTGTTTCACAGCAAAAGAGATAATCAATAGAGCAAATAGGTAACCTACAGAATGGGAGATGATATTCACAAACTATACATTTGACAAAGGACTGATATCCAGAATCTACAAAGAACTCAAGCAAATCAGCACAAAAAAGCAAATAACCCCATTAAAAAGTGAGCAAATGACATGAACAGACATCTCTCAAAAGAAGATATACAAATAGCCAAAAAACATATGAGAAAATGCTCAACAGCACTCATTGTCAGGGAAATGCAAATCAAAACCACAATGAGATATCACCTTATACCAGTCAAAATGACCATTATTAAAACATAAAAACAAGGGATTTCCAGCAAGATGGCGATGGAACAGGCCAGACTGTGAGAGTCTTTGCAAAAGCGAGTGTCCATAAGACTCTCTGTGTGAGTGGGTGTGTGCTGGTGGGTGAGTGAAAGTCCAGCACTCTCCTCTGGAGGTGAATGCAACCCCTACCATGCTGAGATTGGAGCCCCTGACACACAGGATCATCTGCTGTTCTTGGGGATCTCCTGAGAAGAGGCAATGGAAAGCAGCTGATCCTCACCACCTGGTGCCGAGTCCACACCATCACCTGTGACAGCAGAGTGGCACAATCTCCAGGATCCATGGAGAGGGCAGGCAAAAGCTGGAAAGGAGCCCTGCCACTGGTGAGGAAATGCCAACTAGCCCCATTTTCTCTGTCCTGGGACCAGGCAGAGACCTGCATTGCTCCACCTAGCTCCACCCAGCCTCCAGCCTGGGACCTAGAGGTTATCTCCTTATCAAACTCTGAGAGACTGATGCCCTTCCTTCATGCTGGAACAGGTATAGACAGGTCAGTTCTGAGTGGGAGATTTGGCAGCAGCTGCAGCAAGCCGGGTGAGTACAGATCTGATTCGCCCTTTTCCCACATAGTCCATGAGACATGTGACCCATGCTGAGAACAACCCTATCAGCCTGCACTGAGAGCAGAGGGGAGGGGCTGTAGACCTGAGCTGAAAGGAAGTTGGAGTTACAGGAACAACTTCAGAGCAAGTTTTGTTTTTTTGTTTGTTGGGGTTTTTTGTTTTTTATAGTTTTAGTTTTTTCTCTCTACTCTCCCTTTCTGTTTTTGATTACGTTTTCATACTTGCTCTGTTTCTGTTATTTTTATCCTGTTTTTTAGACTTCCTGTTTGTGTATGGGAATTTTTGAGGGAAAGTACATCAGTAGGGGGATTTTTATCAGATTGTGTGTTTGTATGATTGTCTGCATTAAAAAAAAATCTTTTCTGTCTTTGTGTCTCTTTTCATTTGTTACTTGGCACACCTGTCTGTTTTCCCTCTTCTTCTTTTCTCTCTCATCCTCCTCCTTCCTTTTCCCATTCTTTTCCTTTTTCTTACTTCATTGTGCTTTCAGGGAGCAAACCTACACCCCCACTGTATGGAAAGATTGTAAGACAGTGGAAAGTGGGTTCCAGGGGACTCACACACCTGTCAGCAGATACTGAGATCTGCAGATAGTTTCTGAATCAATTAAATTTCAAACCGCAAAAGTACAGCACCCCCCACAGTCCAGCTTCAGAATTGAGCAAAGCCATAGGATCTACATAAGGAAGAATAGGAAATCGAGCAAACAGAAGTGAAAGCTACCCTCATCCCTGAACATCAGAATTAAAGAAGAGGTTAAAAAAAAAGTGGAACAGGAAAATCTGAATGAAGAAAAATGAAAGAAAAATCAAAGGAAGACTATGGCTATCACACAGACAGACTTCGGAATGCAAACAATGAAGAGCCCCCAGAATGACTTGTCTCAAACCATAAACCCAGATGTCAAGATATTAATAGAGAGAATAAATATAAATTAGGAAAGACAAGATGAAAGAATGAATAACTGAGATAGCAGCAAAAAGAATACAGTGGGGGCAACCCCTTGGGTCCCCTCCCATTTTGGGATCTTTTCTGTCCTCTCAATAAATCCTACATTCTCCAAAAAAATTGAATGAAATAAATAACAAGCTGATAAGCATGGAAAGCAGAATTTACCAAACAGTAGAAAGTATCTCAGAGCTTGAGTATCCAAATATGGAACTAACCCAAACTGTTAAAAACATAGAAAAGAAGCTTTAAAAGACAGAACAAAACCTCCAAGGGAACAAACATTCCATGAAATTATCCAAGAAAACTTCCCTCATCTCATCAGTGACATGACCATTCAAACACAGGGGATTCAGAGAATGCCTGCAAGACAACAAGTGAGAAGACCATCTCCTAGACACATAGTAATTTGGCTACACAAAGTATGTATAAAAGAAAAAATCCTAAAGTCAGCAAGAGAGAAAGGCCAGACTACCTACTGGGGAAGGCCAATTAGAATAGCAGCAGACTTCTCTGCAGAAACACTTTGGGCTAGGAGAGCTTGGATCCCAATCTTCAAAGTTCTCAAAGAAACAATTTCAACCAAGAATTATCTACCCAGCTAAACTAAGTTTCATCAGTGATGGAGAATTAAAATCCCTCCCAGACATTCAATCCTTAAGAATTTACGCTGCCTCCAGACCATCTCTACAGGAAATACTTAAGAAATTATTATACACAGAAGAAAGAAAAAAAGAAAAGAAAAACAACAACAACAATGCCCTTCACAAGAATGCAGGGAAAAGATTGAAAACACACAAGAATCAACCTAAAAATCAAAAGAAAGACAACAAACAAAGAACAGCAACAACAACAAACTCTATAAGAACCTCATGACAGGGATAAACTCTCCCATCTCAATAATTAGCCTGAATGTGAATGGATTAAATGCCCCACTGAAAAGGCAGAATGGAAAAATGGATAAAACATCATGAGGCAACAATATATTGTCTCCAAGAGACTCAACTCACCAGAAAGGACACTAACAGATTCAAAGTAAGAGGATGGAAAACAAAATTTCAGGCAAACGAAACACAAAAGAAAGCAGAAGTCACGATCTTAATATCAGACAAAATACCCTTTAAGCTATCAAAAAGTGAAAAAAGAAAAGGAAGATCACTACATAATGTTAAAGATTCAATCTATTGACAAGAAATATCCATCCTAAATATCTATGCACCCAACATGGGAGCACCAACTTTCTCAAAGCAGCCTCCAGGTAAACTTAAAAAAGATATTGACTCTAACACTATCATAGTTGGGGACTTGAATACCCTACTCACAACCCTAGACAGATCATCAAGAAAAAAAATCAACAAGAAGATCCGGAACCTCAACGTGATGCATGACCAAATGGACTTAACTGATACCTATGGAACACTCCACCCAAAAACCACAGAATATTACATTCTACTCATTGCCACATGGAATGTACTCTAAGATTAACCACATCTTTGGCCATAAATCAAGCATAAACAAATTCCATAAGATTGAAGTACTGCCATACACCTTCTCAGACCACATGGAATAAAAATAAATATCAACACCAAAAAAGCTACCCCCAAACCCACAAAGACATGGATACTAAGTAGCATGATGCTGAACAACTTCTGGGTCAACATGGAAATCAAAACAGAGATTAAGAGATATCTGGAAACAGATGAAAATGAAGAAACATCTTACCAAAATCTCTGGAATACCATGAAAGTAGTACTGTGAGGGGAATTCATTTCTTTACCAACACACATCAAGAAAATGGAAAGCTCACAAATTAACAGCCTAACAAATCACCTAAGAGAGTTGGAAAGACAAGACTACCAAAACCCTAACTTGAGAATAAGAATCCAGATCACCAAAGTAAATGTCCAAATACAGGACATAGAAGACAAAAATATCATAGAAAATATCAACAAAACAAAGCTGGTTCTTTAAAAGGATAAACAAGATTGATGAACCCCTAGCTAGACTGACCAAGAAAAAGAGAGAAAAAGCCCAAATAAGCACAATCAGAATGCAAAAAATCAAGTCACAACTGACCCCAAAGAAATACAAAAGTTTATCGAGGCCGCTATGTACACTTGTACAAAAACAAACTTGAAAACCTAAAGGAAATGAAAGATTTTCTGACATCATACAACATCCTCAGGTTGAAACAAGAAGAAATCAAGACTCTAAATAGATCAATAACCATCCAGGAAATTGACTATGTCATAACTACCTTTAAAAAAACAAAATAAAACAAAAAAAAAAACCCTGGACAGATGGCTTTCCAGCAGAATTCTACAAAACATACAAGGAAGAACTGACACCAATCCTATTAAAAGTATTCCAGGCAATTTAGAAAGATAGAACTCTCCCCAAATTGTTTTATGAAGCTAACATCACATTGATACCCAAACCAGGTAAAGATCCAACAAAGAAAGAGAACTACAGGCCAATATCCTTGATGAACATAGATGCTAAAATTCTCAGCAAGATCCTAGCAAAACGGATCCAACAACATATCTCAAAAATCATTCACTATGACCAAGCTATGACTTCACTATGACTTCATCCTCAGGTTGAAGGACAGGGTGCAGGGCTGGTTCAACATTCACAAGATCATAAACATAGTTAAATGCATCAAGAGATGTAAAAGCAAAAACCACATGATTATATCATTAGATGCAGAAGAAGTTTTTGATAAAATCTCACACCCCTTCTTGATAAATACCCTCAAACATCTAGGCATAGATGGAACATACCTCAAAATAGTAAGAGGTATCTACGAGAACATATCTCAAAATAGCAAGAGCCATCTATGAGAAACCCACAGCCAACATACTGCTAAACAGACGGAAATTGGAACCATTTCCTCTGAAAACCAGAATAAGACAAGGATGCCCACTCTCTTCTCTCCTTTTATATATAGTTTTGGAAGTCCTAGTTAGAGCAATCAGACAAGAGAAGGAGATCAAGGGTATCCAAATAGGAAAAGAGGAAGTCAAGTTATAACTCTTTGTAGACAATACCTCGAAAGCCCAAGAGAATCTTTCAAAAACCTCCTTGCACTGATAAAGGACATTGCCAAAGTCTCAGGTTATAAAATAAGTGCATAAGACAATCGCATTTCTACACATCAACATTAAACAAACAGAAACCCAAACAAAAAGCACAATCCCATTCACAATAGCCACAGGAAAAAAGAAATATCTTGGCATCTTCTTAACTACAGACATGAAAGACCTTTACACCGAAAACTACAAAACACTGCTCAAAGAAATCAAAGATGACACAAACAAATGGAAAAATATTCCATGCTCATGGATGGGAAGAATCAACATTGTTAAGATGTTAATCCTACCCAAAGCAACTTATAGAGTTAGTGCAATATCCATTAAATCACCAGCAGCATTCTCCAGCAGCATCCTCTTCAGAAACAATAATACAGGAATTCATATGGAAACATAAATGACCACGGATAGCCAAAACAATACTCAGCAATAAAACAGAAACTAAACCAAACAAAAAAACAAAGTGGGCGATATCACACTCCCAGACTTTGAACTTTATTATAAAGCTACAATAATCAAAACAGTCTGGTATTGGTACAAGAACAGTGCAAACTAATACAACCTCTGTGGAAAACAATTTGGCAATTCTTAAAGATCTAAAAATCAACCTTCCATGCGACCCCACAATCCTCCTACTGGGAATATACCCAGAGGAACTCAAATCACTCTACGAAAAAGATACCTGCACACGTATGTTTATTGCAGCATTGCTCACAATAGCAAAAACATGGACCCAACTGTGCTGCCTATCAAAAAAGGAGTGGAAAAAAGAATGTGGTACATATACATGATGGAATATTATGCAGCCGTAATGAAGGACAAAATTAGGAACGTCAGAGCAACTTGGATGGACTTAGAGTCTATAATACTGAGTGATCTATCACAGAAATAAATAACTGAGTATCATATGTTCTTGCTCATAAGTGGTCCTTGATCAATTATCATAATACTACAAGAAAAGATTTGGCAGTAGTGGGAATCTGCCGCTTGAGGGGAGGGGGCACACCTCATCAGCAAGTGTACCTACTTACTGAACATTTGTGTACCTAACCCTGAATTGTATCCCACATTTTTAAAAGAGAAAATTAAAAGAAAAACAAACAAACAAACAACAACAACAAAAAACAATAGATGCTGGTGTGGATGCAGAGAAAAGGGAATGGTTATGCACTGTTGGTGGGAGTGTAAGTTAGTACAACCTCTCTGAAAATTGGTATGAAGATTTCTCGGAGAACTGTAAGTAGATCTACCATTTGATTCGGCAATCCTGCTACTAGGTATCTACCCAAAGGAACAGAGGTCGTTATATAAAAATGACACCTGCACCCACATGTTCATTGCAGCACAATTCACAATTACAAAGATGTGAAATTAACCAAAATGCTCATCAACTGATCAGCAGATATTGAAAATGTGGTATATATACACTATGGTATACTACTCAGCTATCAAAAATAAAATGAAATAATGTCTTTTGCAAAACTTGGGTAGAATTGGAGAACATCATCCTAAGTGTACTAACGCAGGAACAGAAATACCAAACATCACATGTTCTCACTTATGAGTGGGAGCTAAACTAAGGATATGAAAAGACATAGAGGAAAGGTATAATGTATACTGGAGACTCAGAGGGGGAGGGGGAAAGGGTTGGAGGGATGAAAAATCACCTATGGGGTACAACATGCACAGATGAGGGTGGTGGGTACGCTTAAAGCCCAGACCAAAAGCTATTTGTACCCCCTAAAGGTGTTGAAATAAAGATAAGTAAATATCTCCAAATACAGCTCAAAAAGAAAAAAAAATCTATGTTTCAACAACCCTTCTAGTTGACTGATGCTCATTACAACTTGAGAACCACCAGTCTAACAGATGACTCCATTGATTCTTAGGATTGGATGAGTTTGTCAAACACTGCTGCATGTGACAGATAATCTGGGTTCAACATCCTCAAGGAACGGTCAATTAAAATTCACTGAATTCAGCAGTTTGTTGCTAAAGACATCTGAGGGCAAGTTTTTAATGGAAGAGCCTACAAAGACAGCAAAACCTTGGTTGAAAATAACCGAGCCCACAGTATGGTATAAGAAGTGCATATGGTTTACTGTTAACTTATACATATCAAATTTAAATGATATTTGACAGAGTTCTGAAATTAACCTATAAAATTATTTTTGCAAAAGTTGTTTTAAGTCTTAGGCAGATGTGGCTGAAAAAGTTGCTTATTCAGATTAGGTTCAAATCTCTCTGTTTAGAATTTGTTGATCCTCTTTTTTGCAACTGGCATAGCCCTTACCCAACATTGATCTGCCATTTCTGGATCTCTAGTTGTTAAGACTACCATCTCTAACTTATATTAAAACATTTCTTCTAGTGTTCTCTGCCATTTGAACCAGTTATTTAGGAATGGTTTCTCTGTTTGCCTGGCTTAGCAACTGTCTTCCTTCCTGAGGAACCTCTGCCTACTGTTTTCAATGCTGCCAATACTTCATGGCTTCAAGTCCTCTTGACATCCCTGTTTTTCAGTTTTCAGATTTAATATGGGCTATAAGAAGGTGACCCATTGGACAGACCCGTGGAATTCCTTGCCATCACAATGTAGTCTATTGGCTGAGGCAGTCTGCTTAATTTTTCAAGGATTTTATGTGAACTGATGCAAGTGCACTATTGTGACACAGATTGATCCATTAGAGGCCCTTTAGATTGTTTTCTTGGTTATGTTACATATAATTGAAATGGTCATGTACATGAGTGCATCTATTGTACATACTTACAAAATACGAGGGGAGAAAGTACAGTGAGATACTGGAGATAAATCTTGGAAATGCCACTGTTATCGATCTGATCATTCATAATTATGCAAATGATGAGAAAGTCATAAGTAATTGTGCTGGAATAAGTAGCAAGTTTTGCGGCATTGCCATAGACTTCTCACATACCACCCTCCCAGGCATGCAGCCCCTACTTGCTTTTCTTTCCACTTCTGGGTCTGTCCTAAACCATGAGGCGCCTTGAGTGACTATTCTAGCCAACATGACTAAGTTCCATCACCCCTTTCACCCACCCACCAGTCATCCTATAGCACAGTCTGCTTTCAAGAGAATGATCCAGGGTACAGAATTGCATGGACCCTGGAAATGACTTGGGAACTTTGGGCAGAGACTCTCAGGGTCCGGAAAGCCAGAGTATGACATAGAAGAGGAGCTGTGGGCCTTGATTAGACATGCCCCCTGAGCCCTATGTACTTGCCTCATGTGGTGGGCATACTGGAGGAGAACTAGAGCAGGGTCTTCTAAACTTTATGTCTGGAGTGTAAGCCTCCTGATAAGTGAAGGCACTAGTTGCTCAGGTCTAAGGGTAGTATTGTTTATGAGATCCAAAGATGGAAAAGATAAAATTGTCAGTAAGGATGTATCATAATTACAAGAACTACACCAGTTCTCTTTGTCTTGTGTTATGACATCTAGTTTTTACCACTAGTCACAATCAGTCAATGTGGAATCTAACATCATTATGCTCCCATTTCTCTTATCTCACTCATCCACACCCTCATCTTGGAATTTCCCATACTAATTTGATTTTGCTATTATTTATGGTTTTCTTTTCTTTTTTCTTTTTTTTGAATTGAAGTCTCACTCTGTCACCCAGACTGGAGTACAGTGGCATGATTATGGCTCACTGCAGCCTTGACCTCCTGGGTTCAGGTGAACCTACTACCACAGCCTCCCAAATAGCTGGGACTACAAGCATGTACTACTATGTCTGGCTAATTTTTTCTATGATATTTTTGTCTTCTATGTCCCATATTTGGGCTCTTATTTTGGTGATTTGGATTCTTCTGATAAAGTTGGGGTTTTGATTTTCTCTTTCCAGCTTGCTTAGGTGATTTGTTAGGCTCTCAACTTGTGATCTTTCCATTTTCTTGATGTGTGCTCGTAGAGACATAAATTCCCCTCTGAGAACTGTTTTCATGGCATCCCAGAGGTTTTGGTAATATGTTTCTCATTTTCATTTGTTTCCAGGAGTCTTTTAAATTCTGCTTTGATTTCGGTGTTGACACAGTAGTTGTTCAGCATCATGTTGTTTAGTGTCCATGTCTTTGTGGGCTTTGGGGAAATGTTGTTGGTGTTGATATTTATTTTTATTCCACTGTGGTCTAAGAATGTGCATGGCAAGATTTCCACCTTATGGAATTTGTTTATGCTTGATTTATGACCAAGGATGTGATCTATCTTGGAGTATGTTCCATGTGGTGATGAGTAGAATGTATTTTCTGTGGTTGTTGGGTGGAATAATCTGTAGGTATCTATTAAGTCCATTTGGTCGAGTATCAAGTTTAGTTTCTGAATCTCCTTGTTGATTTTTTGCCTCTATGATCTATCTAGTGCTGTCAGTGAGGTATTTAAGTCCCCTGCTATAATAGTGTTAGAGTCAATATCTTTTTTAGTTTACTTAGTAGTTGCTTTATAAATGCTGGTGCTCCTGTGTTTGGTGCATATGTGTTTAGGATGGATATTTCTTGTTGATGGATTGACCCTTTTATCATTATGTAGTGTCCTTTTGTATGTTTTTAAATTTTTGATAGCTTAAAGATTGCTTTACCTGATATTGAGATTGCAACTCCTGCCTTTTTTTGTGATCATTTGCCTGGAAACTCATTTTCCATCCTTTAACTTTGAGTCTGTGTGCATCCCTTGTGTTGAGATGAGTTTCCTGGATGAATCATATAATTTGGTCATGGTTTCTAACCCAGTTTGCAATTTTGTGTCTTTTCAGTGTTGCATTTAGTACATTCACATTCAGGCTGATTATTGAATTGTGATTGTTTATCTCTGTCATGAGGTTCTTACAAAGTTTTTCTTTGTTTGCTTGTTTTTTTTTAAAAAAAATTTTTTTTATTACAAAGATATGGGGTACAACTCAGGGTTAGGTATACAAACATTGATTATGCAGGTACCCTTGTTGATGAGGTATGCCCCAAGCAGTTTCCCTCAACTGCCAATCCCATCCTCCCTCCCCTGACAGTTTCCCATTACTGCCAAATGCTTTCTTATAGTTTTATAATTGTTCAAGGTCTGCTTATGAGTGAGAATATATGGTACTCTGTTCTTTGTTTCTGTAATAGATCACTGAGAATGATCGACTCCAAATCCATCCAAGTTGCTGCGAAGTCCACATATTTGTCCTTCTTTATGGCTGCATAATATTCCATCATGCATATGTACCACATTGTCTTTATCCAGTCCAGTTATGATGGGCAACATGGTTGGTTCCATGTTTTTGCTATTGTGAATAGAGCTGCAACAAACATACTTGTGCAGGTATCATCTTTGTAGAATGATTTGAGTTCCTCCGGGTATATTCCAGGTAGGGAAATTGCTGGGTCATATGGAAGGTAAATTTCTAGTTCTTGGAGAAATTGCCACACTGTCTTCCAAAGAGGTTGCACTAGTTTGCATTCCCACCAGCAGTGTAGATGCGTTCCTTTTTCTCCACATCCTTGCCAGCATCTGTTGTTGCTTGTTTTATTAATGGTGGCCATTCTTACCGGGGTTAGGTGTTATCTCAATGTGGTTTTGACTTGCATTTCTCTGCTGATGAGTGAGGCTGGGCACCTTTTCATGTGTCTGTTGGCTGCCCACATGTCTTCTTCTGAGGTGTCTATTCATGTCTTTTGCCCATTTTTAAAAGGGACTGTTTATGTTTTTCCTTTCGGCGCGTTTGAGTTCCTTGTAGGTCCTAGATGTTAGGCCTTCGTCAGATATACAGTTCAAAAATATTTTTTCCCATTCTGTGGGCTGTCTCTCTGCTCTCTTGATGGTTTCTTTAGCTTTGCAGAAGCTCGTTAGTTTGATGAGGTCCCACTTGTCTATCTGATTTCTTAAGGTATTGGCTTTAAGTTCTGAATAGAAATTGATTGTCAGTTCCAATTTCCATAAGGGTGTCTCCTGCATTTTCTAAGATTCCTATAGTTTGAGGTTTTACTTTTAGGTCTTTGATCCATTTAGAGTTAATTTTTGTGTATAGTGATAGGTAGGGGTCCTGT
>NW_006978365.1:0-936 GCF_000164805.1 Carlito syrichta | reverse complement strand
TTTTTTATAGAGTGATTTGTGTCTTCAGGGTATATTCCCAGTAGGGGGATTGCAGGGTCATATGGAAGGTCAATTTTTAGAAGCTTTTAGGAATCGCCACACTGCTTTCCACAGAGGTTGCACTAGTTTACACTCCCACCCAACAGTGTAGAAGTGTTCCCTTTTCACCCACACCCTCTCCAGCAGCTGTTATTTTTTGAGTTGTTGATAATTGCCATTCTGACTGGAGTTAGGTGGTATCTCAGTGTGGTTTTGATTTGCATCTCCCTGATGATTAGTGAGGTTGAGCATTTCTTCATGTGTTTGTTGGCTGCTCGAATGTCTTCTTTTGTGAAGTGTCTGTTCATGTCTTTTGCCCATTTTATAATGGGGTTGTTTGTTTTCTTCTTTTCAGTACGCTTCAGTTCCTTGTAGATCCAGGATGTTAAGCCTTTGTCAGACCTAGAGTTGGCAAATACTTTTTCCCAGTCTGTAGGCTGTCTCCCTGCTCTCTTGATGGTTTCTTTGGCTTTGCAGAAGCTTGTCAGTTTAATAAGGTCCCATTTGTCTATCTTCTCTCTTAAGTCCTGTGGGTTTCGGGTTTTGTACAGGAATTGGATGCCAGTTCCGATTTCCATGAGAGTATTTCCTTCCTTTTCTAAGGTTCTTATGGTTTGAGGTTTTACATTTAGGTCTCTGATCCATTTGGAGTTAACCTTTGTGCATGGGGATAGATAGGGGTCCTGTTTCAATCTTCTGCATGTGGTCAGCCAATTTTCCCAGCACCATTTACTGAATAGGTTCTCCTCTCCCCATTGGTAGGTGGTGGGGGCTTTGTCGAAGATGAGTTGGTTGAGAAATTGAGGTTTTGCTTCTGGAATCTCAATTCTGTTCCATTGATCTATATGCCTGTTCCTGTACCAATACCAAGCTGTTTTGATGATTGTAGCTTTATAG
>NW_006978364.1:0-342 GCF_000164805.1 Carlito syrichta | reverse complement strand
GGGGCCCCAAGATGGGTGGATGTCCAGGCACATGGTCATTATCCTGTCATCCTGGCAAACTAGGAGGCCAAAGTGAGAGGATGGCCTGAGCCCCCATGTTCAAGATCAACCCGGGCACCTTGGTGAGACCTCGTCTCTACAAAAAGCCAAAAAATACATGAGCTGAGTGTGGTGGCTCTCGCCTGTTGCACCGGTCACTCAGGCTGCTGTGGCAGAAGGACTGCTGAAGCCCAGCTGGTGTAGGCCATGGTGGCCATGAGTGGGCCCTTGTGCTCCAGCCTGGGCAAGAGAGCAGGACCCCGTCGAAGAATAATAATACCAAACACCACCACCACCAGAACC
>NW_006978363.1:0-666 GCF_000164805.1 Carlito syrichta | reverse complement strand
ACTATTTGCCTCATTCGTGTCTTATGATACTTCTTGCCTTATTAGTGTCTTATGATACTACTTGCACTATTAGTGTCTTATGATACTACTTCCCTTATTAGTGTCGTTTAATACTACTTGCCTTATGAGTATCGTCTGATACTACTTGCCTTATTACTGTCTTAAGATACTACTTGCCTTATTAGTGTCGTCTGATCCTACTTGACTTATTAGTGTCTCATGATACTACTTGCCTTATTCGTGTCTTATGATACTATTTGTCTTATTAGTGTCGTCTGATCCTACTTGACTTATTAGTGTCTCATGATACTACTTGCCTTATTCGTGTCTTATGATACTATTTGTCTTATTAGTGTCGTATGATACTACTTTCTTTATTCGTGTCTTATGATACTGCTTTCCTTATTAGTGTCTTATGGTACTATTTGCGTTATTAGTGTCGTCTGATACTACTTGCATTCTTAGTGTCGTCTGATACTACTTGCCTCCTTAGTGTCGTCTGATAGTACATGCCATCTTTGTGTCATCTGATACTACTTGATTCTTAGTGTCGTTTGATAATACTTGCCATCTTAGTGTTGTCTGTCGTATGAGTGCCATCTGATACTACTTACTTATTAGTGTCTTATGATACTACTTGCCTTATTAGTGTCGTCTGATACAACT
>NW_006978362.1:0-1084 GCF_000164805.1 Carlito syrichta | reverse complement strand
TCTCTACAATAAATCAGAAAATCAGTTGGGTGTGGTAGCACGAGCTTGCAGTTCTGGCTACTTGGAAGGCTGAGGTGGAAGGATCATCCCAGCAGGTCTATGCTGGGTGGCCATGAGCATGTCACTGCACTCCAGCCTGGGCAATAGAGTGAGACTCCCACTCAAAAAAAGAAAAGAACAACTATAAGTAGATTCACATCAAAGTTTAATTCCAAGTTTAGAATACATAGTAATAGCATGCCAAGTATAACATTACAAAGGTTGCCTATAGAAAGCAAAAGGAAGCATCTGGGAAATGGGAATAACAGGAAACTATATACTCATGCACACTTCCAGGCGCGCATGCATGCATGCATAATACATACATATATGCACAAAACAAGTGAGAGCTCTGTATGGACTAATGATGATAGTGTACCATAAATTGAGGAGTTGGCAAACACAACATTCTACATCTGAGTGTAAAAATTATAAAAGTAGGCTGAGCTTCGTGTCTCAGCCTGTAATCCCAGCATTTTGGGAGGCCAAGGTGAGTGGCTTGACCAAGACCTTGTCTCTACAAAAAATAAAAATAAATTATAAAAGTAAATCATCCAAATTCAAAATTATATACAAATGAAAAAAGGTAAGTGCAATCTAAAACATTTTACATTCAATCTACAATCATAGAAAATTAACTTTGAGCATTTTTTGATATGATATAAAATATTGACATCTGACTTTAATGTAGATAACTTGCCTAGCCATCTTACTTATTCTTGTCAGGCTGATAGTCATAGAAGCCATGGTATTGCCAATTTCTTTATTTTAAGGCAAACATATCCTGGAATTGACAACATTGGAAGAATGTTTACATAATAGACAAATTTTCATATGGCATATTTAAAAATTTTTATCCATTATACATGAATAATCATTAATTAATTTTTGCCTAATTTTAGGTATGAATATGGGCTATTTCATAATGTGATTTTTTTTTTTTTTGGTAAAGGTATTTATCAATGCAACAGTCAGTCATTTTGCTTATTCCTTTTGCCATGTAAAAAAAATCATCTGTTTAAAAGTAAAGAGATATGTTTATGTA
>NW_006978361.1:0-764 GCF_000164805.1 Carlito syrichta | reverse complement strand
GGCAGTCTTGTGAGATTGAGCCCTGTCATTTATGGGATTTGCTGCTAACTCAAGGTAGTGTCAGAATTGAATTGTCGAACCTGATTGGTGTGGGAGAATTGAAGAATTGATTGGTGTTGGAAAAGGCCACAAAATAGGTCTACTGTTTTGATTATTTTCTGTTTTGTGTCCCTCTTGAAAATTTTCTCTTGCTCTATCTCCATGTTTTCCGGCACTTTCCTTTGTTATATGAGCTCTAACTCCACTGCACACTCCATTTATCTCCTCCATTATTTGGAAGTGTATTGCTTACTGCTCAATACTCAGTTCAGTGATTTTTCAATTCTTCAAAGAATTTTCTGAGTTCCCATAAATGGATCTGACCATTTTCTTCTTTGTTGCCCCTACTATATCCTACACATTTATTTCTCCTGGTACCTCTAACTTTATTACTGGGTAATAGTCCCATCTCTTCCTCCTAATTGTTTATGTCTTTTCAACTCTGATCTGTCCTCCCAAGGATGTGATTGCTACTCCTACTACTCTGATTGCTTTTTTTTTGTAGATTCATTTCTTAACATCTCATTATAAGATCCACTAGAAGTAAAACCAGTCCCTAGAATAGAACTTTTTCTCTTCATGGACTGGATAGATGTTAATAATTCTATTCTCCAAATTCATCTAACTGAAAAGTTATAAACATAGCCCCTCCAGAAAAAACCCTAACTACAGCACAACCTTTGTTAAGACGGGGCCTTCTTGTTGCTGTTAGAAATTCACATCAA
>NW_006978360.1:0-790 GCF_000164805.1 Carlito syrichta | reverse complement strand
ACACAATTAGTATCCGGCGACACAAATAAGACAATTAGCATCCGATGACAAGATTATGACAATTGGTATCCGGCGACACGATTAATACAGTAAGTATCCGGCCACAAGAATAAGACAATTAGTATCTGAAGACACGAATAAGCCATTTAGTATCTGATGACATGAATAATACAATGAGTATCCGGTGACACGAATACGACAATTAGGTTCCGGCGACACGGAAATGACAATTAATATCTGGCGACACGAATAAGACAATTAGTATCCGGCGACATGAATAAGACAATTAGTATCTGGCGACCCGAATAAGACAATGATTAACTGGCGACACGAATATGACAATTAGTATCCGACAACATGAATAAGACAATTAGTATCCGACGACACAAATAAGACTATTATCTGCTGACATGAATGAGACAATTAGTATCCGATATCAAAAATGAGACAATTAGTATCCGAATTAGTATCCAAAGACATTAATAAGATAATTAGTGTCCGACAACATGAATAAGACAATTAGATTCCGACAACACGAATAAGACAATTACTATCCGATGGCACGAATAAGAAAATTAGTATCCGATGACAGGATTAAGACATTTAGTATCCGAATTAGTATCCAAAGACACTAATAAGACAATTGGTATCCGATGACACTAACAAGGCAATTAGTATACGACAACATGAAGGAGACAATGAGTTTCCAGCGACACAAATAAGACAATTAGTATCCAATGACACGAATAAGACAATAAGTGTCCGGAGACACGAATAAGGCAATTAGTGG
>NW_006978359.1:0-694 GCF_000164805.1 Carlito syrichta | reverse complement strand
AAGACACAATAAGGCAAGTAGTATCAGATAACACTAATAAGGCAAGTAGTATCAGACGACAATAATAATGCAAATAGTATCTTAAGACACTAATAAGCACATAGTATCATAATACACTAATAAGGCAAGTAGTATCCGACGATAGTAATAATTCAAGTAGTATAATAAGACACTAATTAGGCAAGTAGTATCACACGACATTAATAAGGCAAGAAGTATCAGACGACATTCATAAGGCAACTAGTATCTCACGAAATTCATATGGGAAGTAGTATCAGATGACACTATTATGGCGAGTAGTATCATGAGACATCAAGAAGGCATGTAGTATCATAAAACACTAATAAGGCAACTAGTATCAGAAGACACTAATAAGGCAAGGAGTATCAGGAGACAATAATGAGGCAATTAGTATCAGACGACACAAATAAGGAAAGTAGAATCATAAGACACTAATAAAGCAAGTAGTATCAGACGACAGCAATAATTCAAATAGAATCGTAATACACTAATTAGTCAAATAGTACCATAAGACACTACTAAGGTAAGGAGTATCATAATACATTAATAAGACAAGTAGTATCATAAGACACTAGTAAGGCAAGTAGTATCATAAGACAATAATAAGGCAAGAAGTAGCATAAGACACAAATAAGGCAACCACAATTATAAGTCACTGATAATGAAAGTGGTT
>NW_006978358.1:2299-2646 GCF_000164805.1 Carlito syrichta | reverse complement strand
ATCCAAGTTATAAAAATAAAGAAAGAAAGATTTGGCTGGAATTTACATCAAAACATCGAATACTAATTCTTTATTTTATTTATTTATTTTTTTACCCGTCTCACTCTGTTGTCCACCCTGGAGATCAGTGGCATGCTCATGGCAACTGCATCCTCGGTCTGCTTGGCTAGGGTGAGTCTTCTGCCTCAGCCTTCCCAGTAGCTGGAATGACAGGCTTTGTTTTACAATGTAGCTGGAAATACAGGAATGCATCACCATGCCTGGCTAGTTGGGTTTTTTTTTGGTTGCAGAGGAGAGATCTTGCCAGGTTGCCCAGGCTGGTCTCGAAGCCCTGGGCTCAGGTAATC
>NW_006978358.1:0-609 GCF_000164805.1 Carlito syrichta | reverse complement strand
CAATGTGCTGGGATGACAGCCTTGAGCCATCTCACCCAGTTAAAGTATACATTTAAAAAAAACAGGACTGGTCGTGGTGGCTCATGCCTGTCATTCCAGCACTTTGGGAGGCCAAGGTTTGAGGACTGCCTGAGTCCAGGTGTTCGAGATCAGTTGGGACAATTTGGTGAGATCTCTTTTCTACAATAAAAATCAAAATCTTCACTGGGCATGGTGGCACATGCCTCTAGTTCCAGCTACTTGGAGGGTGACGTGGTAGGATCTCCTGAGCCCATTAGGTTATGGGTGCAGTATCCTTGAGCATGCCACTGCATTACAGCCTAGGCAACAGAGTGAGAAACTGACTTAGAAAAAAAAAAGAAAGAATAAAAATTTTGGCTGGAATTTATATCAAAAAATTGAATCCAAATTCTTTAATTTTTTTTTTTAGCCAATCTCACTCTGTTGTCCAGAGTGGAGAGCAGTGGCATGCTCATGGCCACCGAGTCTTGGTCTGCTTGACTCAGGCAATCCCTCTGCCTCAGTCTTCTCAGTAGCAGGAACTACAGGCTTTAGCCTACAAAGTAGCTGGAAATAGAGACATGTACCACCATGCCCGGCTAGTTGTTT
>NW_006978357.1:0-781 GCF_000164805.1 Carlito syrichta | reverse complement strand
TTCTCTTTACCCAGTGATGGGAAATTGTAGGTGAATGGGATTTGGATGTAACATCTTCACCTTGTTTAATGCTGCAGGATTATGGAGGGAGAACCTGTGTGGATGTAGCTACCCTTCCTTGCTTGATTTCATGATTGAAGGTGCTATGCACAGGGTGGACACTTATTCTGTCCTGCCAGGGGACCCCCTCACTGGCGGTGGCTGAAGGTAGCACTTCCTCCTGGCAAATCCATCCATAGGCAGCTGAACAGACTTCCCCAGAACTGCTGGCAACTTCTCCACGGATGAGGCTGTTCAGGCATTTGTTAGATCGCTTTGCCCTTCTTAATGAGATTTTTCAATAACTGAACATATTTGTTCTTGAGCAATTTAGATACCAATTCTTCTTTGTAAAGAAAATATTCCTAGGAAGAGTCTCCGGAGAGGTTTCTCCTGTGTGACCATTGCATGATGAAATGGGTAGGGCGGCCATCGAGGCTTTGTGCGTTACTTTCCGGCCACCTTTGCAATCTTGCATGATGCCACTTTCCATGTTGGTAAGCCAGCTGCTGCTCTGCTTAAAAATGAGGAATGAGCTCCACAGTTTCTTGGTCAAGCCAATAAAGCCAGCGACAATAAAAAGAAACAATGCGTAATGTCCATGATACTGCTGTGTGTGGAGTTTGTTTAAGACTTGGGTCCTAAATAGTTTTTAATCCCAGGATGCACTGATTGTGATAATGGGAGAGAGGTGAACCAACATCCATTCTAAAACCATTGCAAATATGGGCAGAATAAAAAA
>NW_006978356.1:0-770 GCF_000164805.1 Carlito syrichta | reverse complement strand
ATTTAACCTCTCTAGGTTTCATTTCTTTACTGATGAAATCAGAACGATAATAATAATTCCTACCTCTTAGGGTTAAAAATGAATGCATGGAAAGCATTCAGTACAGTGCCAGTGAACGGGAAGATTCAACAAGTTGGCTCTGCTGATTTGCTGCTGATGAAGGCATCACTAGTAGTGCCACTCTTCAGAGGACAAGTGGCTCTATTTCACCTCTAGTCTTGCAGAACAGTCATTCTTGACTTGCTATGTTTCCCAGACCAGTTTGAATCCTGAAGGAGATATCTCTTCAGGGTCACTTTCCCCTCAGGATACTAAGTGATTAAGGTCTGGTGTATTGGGTAGGGATATGCCAGTTTGCCCTCTTCAGGAGACCTACCAGACTGAAACAGTCCAGGTCAATCCATGGGACTGAGACTGAGCCACACTGGCTTCTGGGACACAGACTGAATCCAAGTTGAGTGAGGCACCCCCCTCATCTACAACTTTACATGCCTCACTCTTCTATTTCCCTGTATTCTGGTTTCCTCTTATCATAGGGTAGTTGCTTCCTTTTACAAGGGCTGCTATCCCATTAGCTTGGAATTTGGGTATTGCCATTGTCATAGTAGAACATGGGTATACAGATAATTCCACTTATGTGATTTTAGTTGATCAAGGCCTGAGTGACTTGATGAATAATCATTGAACTTTTGGTTATAGACTACAGAGGCCCTTGGTAATCTATGATCAGAGTTTTATGTCCTGTGGGATATTAGGAAAACAGGCTATTT
>NW_006978355.1:0-11147 GCF_000164805.1 Carlito syrichta | reverse complement strand
ACGGCTTTGTGATTTGCCTAGGACAGTTCACACAGAAAGGAGATGACAGCAAGGGGCAGCAATGGCCATTTGGCCAATCCCAGAGGATGGGACAGCAGGACACTGGCAGATCAGCCTCAGAGAGGCCAGGAGGACTCGGACCTGACAGCAAAGTCCCTTCTCTCAGCTCCCCTGGGCAGCTTTGGGTATGTGGGGAACGCACTACATGGCTGCTCAGAAGAGAGGAGACCCCAGATAACTGGGGAAGTTGACACGAAACGTCAGCAGTAGCTCTGCATAGCAGAAAACCAGCTAAGCAACACCTCAGCGCACCCCTTTCTGTCTTTTCCTCCTACCACCTGCCCCTCCCAGCCTAGCAGGGCCCACCACCATGGTTGTGAGACAGCCATTCTTCTTTCTGGGTTCTCAGGAGAATGCGGCATTTGCTCTAGTGTGGAACCATCTGGATGTGTGGAAAGTTAGGAACAGAAAGACTGAGAGGACGAACCATTCCATCCGTCCTCGTGGTCTTCCATCAACTGTGCACGTGCACGGAGGGCCAGATAACGACCAGGTCGTAAGTCCTCCACATGCTCGCCTCCTGAAGTGAACAGAAATACACCCAACAAGGCACTCCAAGGGACTCCAGCGGAGAAGAAAGCCCCGCGCAAAGGCCCTTTCCCACGCCACCTCCCCTTTGTGTGCCACAGACCGGTTTTAAGTGTTTATAAGGCAAACCTCTGAACCGCTGGTTCCAGTCAACAGCCAAAGGATGGCTCTGTTTCCCTGTGTCTCTTCCCACTCCGATTTCTTCATTGAATGGAAACCTTTCATCCCTTGGGAATCCATTTCTCTCCTGACCCCTGGCCTGGCGCCTTCAGAGAAAAGACTCCCAAGTCGAATTCCCAAGCCCACAATTCCCTCCAATTGTGCACTCCGTCCGGGGTTCAAAAGGTGCTTCAAGGTGAGAGAAATCGTTAGCACTGAAAACAAGGAAAGGCAAGAATTTTTCATAGAATCCCACAGCTCAGAGCAGCTCTTTAAGAGGGAAAGGGATAAGGGGGATGGAGAAGGGGGGAGTGGGGTAGGAAGCACAGCTTGTTCTCAATTTTATCCTAGAAAGGTCTTTAGCGGCAGCTGGGCCACGAGGCCCAGGAAACTAGACCAGGAATTAATTGTCTTTGGTCAGTTTTAAATGAACATCTTGCTGGTTCATTCCTAAAATAGACGGAACGTCGGTTATACAGAAGACAAAAGGCTTGACCGCAGGATAAGTCAAAGGTTAAGACAAGAAATCATTCCATGAAGCAAAAAAGAAATGCCCGTTATCAACTAACTGATCAGTACAGCTTTCAATAATGGTGATGAAAGCAGGCAAACATCGCTTCCTTTTGTACAATTGGTTATATTGAGGACTACTAACTAGGTTACTACATTTTCCCCCACACTCACTGCACAGTTAGGTGTCTGGTATTTGTTTTTACATCGATCTATCTACTAGGCGCAAAGATTTGGTGAGTGGTGTTGGCTATAATTTAATTGTAGCCTTTTTAAAAATTACAGTTTCACATTTTAATGGTTACTTTCCAGCATTTAAGCAAATACAGCAATATATAGTGGACTAAAACAGGCAGGAGTCAGGAAGAGAATGCCAACGTTCAGCGAACGTTGATGAGACTGAATGACGTGGAGGGTGACGGAGACATGCAGAGTGCCAGATGAGGAAGTAGTGGCAGAGGGGCAGGAAAGTATTTTTCCACTTGGTCTGCATCAAGGCTCAGACTTGGGGCGGGATGAGTGGGGATACGTCTGCCATGTGTGTGCTTCCCTAAATGTGAACTCATCAGCCATTTCCCAATGGAAAAAATAGATGCTTGAAGAGAACAGCTAAGGCTCTGCCTCCAGAAAACTCAGTGAAAGGCAGGTCCATTTGCAGAAAGGAAAAATGAAATCAGTCAATGCAGAGAAAAGTCCACACAGGCAACAGATCGGTCTACCCAATTGGTTGCTTCTCACCTGGTAGTCAAAGCAGAGGATGTTACATTGTGCCTGTGAGGCTACTGGATTTAAGGTCCGGCAGTATTTCTGGGGCAGAAATAAGAAGTTGTGCATTTTGGCTGGACAGCATAGCATTCTTGCAAACACATGACTTTACGAGCCTGATGCATCCTCTGCTTTCAGCCAGCTGTCAAGTCAAGGCAAGTCACAGCACAGCCGAGGCCTTATGCTCCTATGCTATAAAAGAGGGATATCTTTACAAGCTCAAGGGCAGAGGATCTTTCAAATCCGGGCACTAAAAGAGGAGGTGGTTCTCTTTTCAACCCAGACCAGGGAGGTTAACTTTGTCACTGGCCTCTCCCTGGCATTCTCTGTTTGTAAAGCCTTTCCCAATCCTTCCTTCCACTGTGTGGTCTCAAGCCCAGTCCTTCAGACAAGGTAGACCAACTTTCCTTTCCTACATGCCCAGGTCCAAGTGACTTATAGGTCCCTCCCTCTGGATGTGTTTCCCCACTTTGTGGAGGAACACAGGAGAGGGAAAACACTGCTCCCTTCTCAAATGCCATGAGGTGGTTTCTAAGAGAAAGTCTGGGTGGTGCTGAGCTGAAGGACTTACCTTACTAGCAATTAACGTGCCGGCACAGTGCTTTCCCTTTACATGGCTTGCTCCATTCCATTTGATCTTTACTATCCTCATTACATGGAGCAGAAAAGTGAGGTTCAATGAGGTGAAGGGACAAGCCGAATGTCACACAGCCAAGTGCCAGGAGCTCGAACTCCGGACTTTTGACTCCAAACCTCAGCAGCCTCAAAGAGGGAAAGAGATGAAGCCTGGAACAGCAGGGAGGAGACCTCAGGCCTGGCATGAGAGGGTAAGAAAAAGTGGTCCATTAGGACCAGATTCACTTCTGTGCCGTTATCAGAGACAGCCCATTTCTGGAAAGCGATCAACAGAGGGGGTGAAATGGCACAGAACGAGAGCAACCCAGAAGGCTTTTCCCACCCGAGAGTCGGAGCCTTGCTGGCTGTACTTGATGATCCTGCACCACATGTCTGTCAGCCTGCTTGCATTCACATCACACACTTGGGAGGGAGTGGGTGAGGGGGGAGGGAAGCGAGGGAGAAAAGTTGTTGCTCTTGTGTCCACCCAACTGAAGGTGTCCTCTGGGACAGAGGACGCCACGGATGGCCCCTTCCTGGCCCCTGGTCTGAACTGGGCGCTTTTGGCTCATGCGCTTCAGGCAAGAGGGCAGCAGCCAACGTGCGTTGCAGCCTGATTTTAAATGAAGACGATGTGATTCAAAGCCTCCTTGCCTGTTTAGTTCTGACACAGTATAATTAGTAGAACCAGGAAAAGGAAAAATTAAATATTTTGAAAATGATATAAGTTAAACCTCTATAGTTACCACAGATTTATTCCTAAGCGTCTCTAGGGTTTGCAGTATTCCATACCACTGTATTTTTACTTTTCCCTTTTTCCCAACCACACATATGACTGTGCTACGAGGGGGCTTAGGTTCTCACTATCCCCCGTTTCTACACACAAACACAAGGATGCAGTGGTCGCCAACTTTCTCCCATGCCTTTGGGGATACGGTTGGCCTTTGGTCTCCGGGTGGAAGGGCAGGGTCTCTGGGGAAGAAGGGGGGTTTTCTATGAAGGGTTCCCCACCTCTAGGAGCAGCCTGCTTGGGGGTGCTGCCTGCCCCACCCTTCCTTGAGGGGCAGACTGTTCTGGAAGACCACGACTTCTGGAGACAATGGGAGCCTGTTTTTGTTTGTGTTTTTCTG
This sequence comes from Carlito syrichta, assembly GCF_000164805.1. Classification (NCBI taxonomy): domain Eukaryota; kingdom Metazoa; phylum Chordata; class Mammalia; order Primates; family Tarsiidae; genus Carlito; species Carlito syrichta. The sequence continues at coordinate 7,380 of NW_006978355.1, read as the reverse complement.
CAGGTTAGTTAGTGGTATATTGCTTCATTCGCAGCTACTATGGGCCTCTAAGTTCTCCCAGAAAAGTCCCTGCAAATCCCACCAAATAACTCAGCGGGAGATGTTTGGTGGCATGGGTCTGAGGTAAATCTAAGTTTCATAAAAAGTAAAAGGAGATACTATATACATTTAGTACGTGTGTGTCCAGACCTAGTATATGTATATAGATGCATAAATATATATATATACACACACCTACAGACACATACATACAGATGTATGTGTATATATGCACACATGTATATATACACACACATATACGTATGCAGAGAGAATGTCGAGAGTAATTTTCCAGTGACGATACGCCGGAGAAGCCATGGCATGCTGCCCAATCTTGCCGTGGATGGACTGCTCTCGCTCCAGCACTCCTCTGGCTGTCTGTTTACCCGCAAGAGGTCTGTGGGATTCACGTGGCTGAACGTGAGCTGCAGCTACGCCTGGGCCTCAGCCCTGCATGGACACACCCTCCCAGGCGGACCTCTGCCCTAGAGGCCAGGATCACCGGGAAGCACGTGCAAGCCACTGCGGCCACCCTGGGCCACGGCAGTACCGCCCATCCTGCAGGTCACATGGTGCCCGACTTGTCTGCTGAGCTGTTGGGGAACATCTTCTCAGTGGGTGTCACAGCCGGGCTGCCCATGCCTGAGCTGCTGCTGCTGCTGGACCGATGCTGCACCACGGGCCGCACAGGCCGCATGGGGGGCGGGCGCAGCTGGGCGCCGGCCAGGCGGGCGGACAGCGCTGGCTTGAAGGTGGTCATCATCTCGGTGGAGGAGCTGCTGCTGCGGCGCATAGCGGCATCGGGGTCGCGGATGACAATGGTGTACAGGGGGCTGGCAGGCTCCGATCTGATGGGGCCTGGCGGGTTCTTCAGGGGCTCCAGGGTGTCCAGCACCACATCTGGTGCCTGCTTGGCCGTGTTCTGCCTCTCGAGTTCCCGCAACTCGTGCAGAGCTGTGCTCATGGTCTTCTCGATGTCCTGGGGACAGAGAGCGTTCAGGTCAGCACAGTCCGAGGCCTGGAGTCCACTCCTTCCTGTCTGCTAACCAGCTTCTGGGCCTTCCTGGGGAGGCTGCCCCGGAGGCCGCAGGGCTGGGACAGTGATGAGGTCCCCAGGGCGTCTCACAACCAAATATGAGAATCAATGTGGGCATCCCTTGCACACTGCCATGTACAGGAAAAATCGTCTTGCTAAGGGCAAGTCAGACTACTGTTTAAGTGGGCAGGCTCTGGAGTCAGAGAGACAGGTTCAGATCCTGGCTCTGCCATTTCCCGGCTATGCGACTTTAGGCAAGCTACCTCACCTTTCTGAGCCTCCTGAATCCTGATTTGTCATTTATAGATACTCATAATACGGACTTTGGAGGTTGACAAGTGTATTACCTGAAACAGTTCCTGTGAAGAGTTTGGCGTGACACCTGGCACAGAGTAAACACTCAAAAATAACAAGGGCAGTAACAACAGCAATAACAGATGACTTTGAGGACCAATCCAAACCCTTTCAAATAATTATTCATTTAACCCTCACAATTATGAGGTAGGAACTGCCATTACCCTCATTTAACCCAAGGAAACAGACGCTCAGTCTGGCTAAGTAATTTGCCTGAGGTCACACAGCTAATTAGTAGCATAGCCCAAGTCAGTATTATTATTTTTAAAAATCCTTGCACACAGAAAATTACTGGGAGGTTATATATTAAAATATTCACAGTGTCCATCCCGGATTAGTGGGACTGCTACTCTCTTCTCTGTATTTTAATCAGAAAAAATTGTTTTTCTAAAAAATAGAAACTTTAAAAAGCAAGAAAAATCTTTTTCTGCCTATGAGTCCCCAAGGCTGTTATAATATTTGAGAGCTTGTCAGCGTGAGAGCACTCCGAGGGGCCCAGAGAGAGCCAGCATGCTTATTTGCTTGGGCTCACCTTGCCATGGGTGACTTCCCAAGGCTTCTGTCCCCCTCAAGCTGGAGGTAGCTCTGGAGCTGGAAGGCAGCATCTAGCCTGGGACCCCTGGGACAGGGCACAGGGCCTGAACTTTTGAGTGAAAAGACTCTGTGGCCTCTTGCTGGCTGTGCGACCTGACAAGGCTTACCACTCTGCCCCAAACTTTTCTCATCTGTTCAAAGCCCACAAGTTCAATGTGAAGATGGATTGACATAACAGATGTGAGGAGGCTCTGCGGACTGCCAGACGGTGGTTTTCAAACTCCTTCTAACCCAAGGGTCCTTGGTTCACTCTTTTCAGGAGGCCTCCACATCCAACCCTGCTCAGAGAGAACCTGCTCAGGCCCGACCTAGGAGAACCTGTCCAGGCCCCACCAGGACAGAGCCCAGCAGGCCTGGCCGTTGAGGGCACAGTGAGGCATACTGCTTCAAACTACCACGGCAGGTGCTGTGCACAGCCTCCCCGAGGAGGGATGAGTGTGAAAACAGGCTTGCTTTGCTGCAGATCCTGGAAAAAGCACATGAGTCTGGTGAGACAGATGAGGTCGGAGCCTGGAGATGCTGTGGCTGGCCCTCTCCCAACCCTCGTCTTCTACATTCTCTCCTTACCCTGTTCACAGGTGACCGCCTGCCTGCCCTGGACCCCCTGTCAGGCGCCAGTCTGGCCAGGGTCAGGGTCCCGAGTTCTTGCTCCCCTCATGTCCCAGCTTACCCAGCTTTGTGAAGGGACTATTGATGCGGGCTAATGGCTAATGTTTGTTTTGTGTTTCCGCAGGACCTTGCCCAGAACACCGGCCACTTTAAGAAGGGGCCTTCTATGCCTTAACCAAAGCGATTCGTCGTGGGGAGTGATTTCCTGTGGGATCGGAGGGATGGCAGTCCTCTCTCCATCTTTGCTACATCCCAGCCCTGCAGTGACACAGCCTGCTTTCCATGAGCCACCCTACCATCACCCACTCTTCTTGAATTAAGTCCTCTATTGGCCTCTGTTTGCTCTAGTCCAGCGTGAACTTCAAGGTGAAATCTTAATTTAAAAAATGTAATCACCCCCCGCCCAACTACCACTCTACCCTAGCACAGTGTGCGCAGAAAGACAGAAAGCTCAGAGAAAGACCAGCTGAGTTGTTTAGGCTGGAGCCTTGCATTAGTCTGAGCAGTGATTAGGTCTCCAGAGCGGAGCTGCAGAGGCTCTGGGGAACGGGGTGGGAAAGGCAATGACTTTCCACCTCCTCCCCAGTGTGGTCCTCCCACGTTTGATGGCAGCGTTTCATGTTCCCCAAACAACCTCTTTATGGGGTTCATGTCTAAATCCTAAGGGACATTTTGAGACCAGAGCTTTTTCAAGTAACTCTGCCTGCCACTTGGGATTCTCATGCTGCCTCCTCCCTTTGTTGCCTGCAAAGTCAAGGGCTCATCAGAGCCAGTGCGGAGGCTGGAGGCCCTCCAGTATCTGACCTATTTTTTTTTTTTTTTTTTCATTAAACAATATTTATTGAGAATCTACTACGTGTCAAAGGCATAGCATGAGTTAAATACATATAATATAATATAAATTACATATTTGTATAGTTCAGAACACCAAATAATAGATTTAAAATATTTTCATGTTTTCTACAATTTCAGTCAAAACCAAGACACTTTAAATTTCCTTTTATAAAAAAAAAATACAATTTGATTTTACCCAAGGATAACATGAACTAATGCAACACCTTCCCACTTGGATGTGGGAAGTACAATTAAATGCACAAATGCAAACAGGGAACCCACCTCACGTGGAAATGTGGTGACTGGATATTGCTTGCCACAGTGAAAGGGCTCTTCAATGGCAGCGATCAAATTAGCATGCAGATACCTTTGCAAACTGAGAATGCATGCAACAGTCCCCAAGTGTATTCTTTGGGCTGTTGCAAAACGCTCCATGAATAAAGGTCAAAGAAGTCTGGGAGATGGGATGTGCCCTGTTCTCTCTTGGAGATTCACAATGCACATCCACACGTGTAAAGCTTCCAAGAAGTCTTGCAGATATGCTGCTCACAGTAGCATGCCTTAAAACTTTGCTGACCACAGGATACTATTCCCTACCCACCCCCTAACATTCCATGGAACTGTGAGTTCCAGGAGGTCTGCTGTGAGAACTACTTTTAGAAACAGTGCTCTAGACTGCACTGGATTCTTTATGTAAAGGGCTCTGGGCCAGGCCTTGGTAGTCCACCCTGTCATGACTGGCAGAACTTTCTAAATCAGTAGAGTCTCCAGATGGTGGTGGGTGCTAGTGTGATGTCCCATCAAGAATGGAGGGGCCCACATTTTAGGCTTTCAAAATATCGTGTGCCACCCTGACGGGCACCCAGTCTAGCGGCCATTTCACAAGTGTGTGTGTTTACTGGTTGGTGTCTCTTTTATACGATCTGGAAGCTCCACACAGCCAGGGCCTGAGTCCATTTTACGTCTTCGTTGCATTTTCGGTGCCGAACATGGCGACTGTCCCCCAACTGAGGCTCAATCAGTATTTGTCAATAAATGGACTGATGAGTGGATGAATAGAGCAATGAACAGACGGGCAAATGGACGAATAAGGCAATCGTCATTTCGTGGGCGGATCCGCCATTACCCATCCCATGATCTGGCCAATCCGCTCTCCACCCCTGCACATGGGAGTACTCAGCCTCTACAGAAACCCCAGCCAGTGGCCTCACCCAGCCGACTTCTGCTCCCACAGGAGGCCCAGAAAGGGGAAGGGAAGCCAGCTCACTCTCTCATCTCCCAGCTTGGCCCTGGGCCTGGCTAAGAACAAAGGTGGTTCCCCACTCTGCAGACTCCCACCCCACTGCCCTTCTGGGGGTCTCCGCAGGCCCAGTCTGCCTTCTCGCTGGCTCTTACTTCTGCCAGGGCCTCAGCCTCCAGGGACTTGTGGTCCCCTAGGCTGCTGTGCCTGGTGGAGCTGTAGGTCGACCTCATGGAGTGCCCTTCGGACAGTGCCTTCTTGTCGGGGTAGTTGATGCTGCCGGCACTCCCGAACGTCGCCATCCTCCGCTTCTCGGGGCTCTCGATCCTCCCTCGGGTGAGGGGGATTTTGTGGGGGCTGCTGGGGCAGGCGGCGGCCCGGGGTGGCGTGTCTATGCTGGGGCCCAGGCCCCGGGGCGGGCTGTGCGTGTCGCCCCCACTTCGGCGCCTGGGGATGGCCGCTCCGTCGGATCGTAACCGCACTCTGCAAAGGAGCCAGGGGACGGAGGCATGGGCCAGTGGTCAAGCCTGGCAAGTCTCAGAATGAGTCAGCCAACCCGCATGCCACACACTACACACTAGTCTAGGGAGCCCGTACAGTAAAGCCTCATTCAGCCCGACTTCATGATTCTGCAAGGAAAGGCCTGGCTCAGCACATCACTCAGCAGCAGGGGACGGACTGATGGGACACAGGAGGGAATTTGGAGCCCAGTGCTTGCGAGCTGCAAACAGTTGTGGTGCTAATTAAATAATGACTCTCGTCTACCTCATGTTGAGTCAAGGCCATAGGATTTCAACCTGGAAATGCTTTGGGGATGGTTCGTTCAGCTCGTGATACATTCTGAAGTAGCTCAGACACTTCCATGATTCCAGTGGGCTTCCAATTGGTCTGAAGCATTGAGGCTTGACTGTACCAAAGTTACTAGCACTCTGCAAGCACAGGATGGGACCACTGGGAACAGAACACAGTCTAATGTTGTCACCCACCCTCAATCTCCCCAGAAAGGGGTCATTTCTATGAGCTTTTCTCAATCTTGGAAAACGAGTCATTCAAGAGCAAACACTGCATTGCTAGATACCTCTTTTGTGCATTTGAGTACCTTTCCCACCCCGGGGAGACTCTGGTGCAGTGAAAGGGGATTACAGTGTGCATTAGGAGGGCCAGCCCTTGTCCTGTGTCTGCCACACACTTTCCTGTGTTCTCTCTCAGATTCATTTTATTAATCTGTTCAATGGGTATAATATCCTTTGCCCCACCTTCGAGTGAGCTTGAAAGTACTTTGAAGATAAAAGGTTCTACACACAGGAGATTTTGCTGCATCCTATGGAGGTCACCAAAGATTCTGAGGCCCTGGTGAGGAGAGGGAAGGCTGGAAAAAGGGAGGGGGTAGGAAGAGGAACGGTGTGTTGGAAATGGATTGTGACTAGGAACCATCAGCGCTTCAGATCCTAGTGCTACAAGCCAATCTAAGCAGCGCCTATGAGTGTCCCAACGGAACCAAGCATAAGTGTTGAAGAGAAATAAATACTGAGAAAGAAAGAACAAGAAGAAAGAAAGTAAGGGTGGAAAGAGGGTATGGAAAAGAGAGGCAGAAGATATGGTCCTCCTAGAGTTAGGAAACCATAGCTTTTTGATCTACCTGTCCCGGACGTCCACTTCCTTGCCCTTCCCAATTCTATCAGTGCCCTGAGCTATCTGCTGAACAGAGTAGAATTTGCTGCAAAGAGGCATCTGAACTTCTGCTGAAATAACTCCACAAATGCATGCTCCTAATATGACTGATTCTTTTGACTGTATCTGCAAATACCCACATGTGCGGGTTGATCACATGATCACATGACCCCTGGAAAAAACATAGAATGTGACATTTTGAGAGTGTGATTTAAAAAGCAGTGAGAAGCCGGGCTCGGTGGCTCAGCCTGTAATCCCGCGCCTTGGGAGGCTGAGGTGAGCAGATTGCCTGAGCCCGCGGGTTCGAGGTCCTCCTGGGCAACTTGGCGAGACCTCATCTCTACAATAAATAAAAAAATGAGCCGGGTGTGGTAGTGCACGCCTGTAGTTCCAGCTACTTGGAAGGCTGAGGCGGAAGGATCGCCTGAGCCCAGCAGGTCGAGGCTGCAGTGGCCAGGAGCGGTCACTGCACTCCAGTCTGGGCGACAAAGTGAGACTCCAACTCAAAAAAATACAATAAAAATAAAATAAAATAAAAAATAAAAAGCAGTGAGAAACTGTCAGCTTTTCTTCTTGTTTTCTCGTTAATTTTTTTAAACAATCACATGCCTTTAACTATACCTGTTCTCAGAATGACGTGTGTAGCTCCTTGCCTGGTAGAAAGGTCACATGCCACAGCCCAGCCCACGCGTGAGGAGGGAAGAAATTGGCAATTCTGCTTCCACCGAATAAAGTGGGTAGAGTCGGGTGTCAATTTTTCCCAACCCATGAGTAGGTGTGAGTTTTCTGTTTATGTAGTACATTTCAGGGAGTATGTGAGATTTACATTTTAAAATATAACAGCTCAGGTCTTCAACAGAAAGCCGGGAGGAGGTACAGGAATTAGAGAGAGGTAGGAAGAATACTTGCCAATTTGTATCTCTCTCTCTTATTTATTATTATTTTTAAATTAAAACGAAAACCACCGAGTTCCCAACATATGTCTTTCTTCTTCCTTCTTCCC
>NW_006978354.1:0-1054 GCF_000164805.1 Carlito syrichta | reverse complement strand
GGATAACTTACTTTTATGAAGGCTGTGTGTGTGTGTGTGTGTGTGTGTGTGTGTGTGTGTGTGTGTACGTAATTGCTGGTACTTTTACGTATTGGAATTTGCCATTGATCAATTTTCATGTGCTCAGTATTTTTGATAATTTCCTTTCTCTTTTGATCTATTGTCAGTACCCCTCTGCTCTTTTAGTACTGCTGTAGATTTAAAAAATAGATTTCCTCTGTTATTTCAATAAGATTTAGAGAAGAATGAGAGAACAATAGGTCTTATCAACCAAAGTAATGAGAATCCTGTTTTCTAATTTTTGAATAAAGTACATCTATGTCTTTAGTAATTAAGAAACACACAGCAACATTTTTAGACATGGTTGCCCTTATTCCTTGTGTTGTTATATTATTTTCTCTATTTCAAGGAAAACAGTTGAGTTTTTGTGTTCCTTTATGTATTTTTATTTTTTCCTAAATTCTGTCTATAAAAATTAGACAATCTAATTTTTTGTTTCCTGACTCCTCCAAGTCTTAATTTTCTAAAGACTTCTATGCATGATGACAAAGGTAAGGAACACAACGAATTGAGAATCAAGATTTTGAAAAGTTAGATTGAATGTTTGACCTCCTTCATGATGTGTGTGTGTGTATATGTGTGTGTGTGTGTGTGTGTGTGTGTGTGTGTGTGTGTGTGTGTGTATGTGTGTGCAGGAGACTTTTGAGACAGAAGGGTTTTTCTTGCAGCCTAAATCTCAAAATTGACAACATGATAGATTTTCATTATTCTCAGAAAGTAGTTCTTCATTTTTATATAAGATAAATGAATTAATTCACACAGAAAAGCAAAACAATTTTATTTCATTTTTGTGAGCCAAGTTAGCATGACATTCTAGCTCTTTTTTGTAAAGATGGCTTCACCAAACCTCAGCTTAGCAAAAAGTGACTGGAAGTATATCTTTCTCAAGGAATCTTGGGAAGGCACAGTTATCTCTAGATAATGATGTCAAAGTATTGAAAGTGTGTTTAGATCGATATTTTTGCGTCTGGGCTGCTGGAGAAAATCCCAGAAC
>NW_006978353.1:0-1010 GCF_000164805.1 Carlito syrichta | reverse complement strand
CCCTTCGGAGGCCCAGGTGAGTGGACGGCAGAGCTTGCAGGTTCAACAACAGCCCAGGACATGGGGCGAGACATTATCTCAGCCATCAAATATAAATCCAAAGATGAGCCTAACTTGGTGTTGCAGGCCTATGTTTCCAGCCACTTGGGGGTTGAGGCAAGAGGATTGACTCAGCCCTGCAAGGGAAGCCCTTGGTGGCTATGAGCATGGCCTTGTGATCCAGCCTGGGTTACAGAGCGTGATTCTGAATCCAAATAATAATAATCACCACCATCACCACCACAACCACAGGCCGGCATCAGGGTCTCAGGTTGGCATCCTCACCCTTCAGAGGCCCAGGCGAGTGGACGGCCAGAACCTGCGGAGTCAACACCAGCCTCGTCTCGGCCAAAAAAATAAATTAAAAGATTAGGCAGACATGGTGTTGCAGGTGTGTGGTTCCAGCCACTTGGGGGGCCTAAGCGGGAGGATCTCCTGGGCCTGGCAGGTGGAGTCCTCTGTGGCTGTGAGCATGTCCCTGTGCAGCACTGATGCAGCCGGGTCCACAGGCGCAACCATGCACTACTCCACTGTTTGGGTTACGAGGAACGATGAGGTCTCACTACAAGGCCCAGACTCGTCTCAAACACCCAAGCCCCAGCGGCCTCCACCCTCGGCCTACCTAATCCACAGCCCAATTCTCTGCCAATCCACCATCTTTTGGGAACTCTAGGCCCAATCTGGGACCTCCTTCCCAAGTGTTCTCTGTCTGATCACGATGATACTAACTCCATACACAAATGAATGCTCTTTTTTATCCTTTTTTTATTCTTTTCATTGATTCGGATTCTCACTCCATTGCCCAGACTGGAGGGCGTTGGCTCACTTCCAGTCACTACAGCTCAGGCTGCCAGACTCTGGAGAAACTTTTTCCCACCTTCTGAGGAACCAGAATGACAGGTGCGCCACCATGCCTAGATCATTTGGGATGGAGGGTATAGACAAAGTCTCTCTGAGATGTGGGGGCAGGT
>NW_006978352.1:0-3769 GCF_000164805.1 Carlito syrichta | reverse complement strand
GCAGATCCCACCTGGGAGAGCGGACACCGCCGGGTGGGGCCCTGGTCATAGAGAGCCCCACCAGGACGCTGCTGCACCTCTTTCCCAAGCATTGCTCATGCCCGTTGCAAAATTTCTGGTGTTGCAGTATTGCAGGGGCTGGTGAAAGTTGCTGACAGCATGGCAACCTTACAGCCATGATGGCTCCAGTGAGACTCTGCTAGAGTTGTCCCACGCCCTGCCCTCTTCTAGAATCACTCCACCTTCCATCCCCCCGGGAGACCCCTTCTGGGCCCGCCTCACAACCTGGGCTTTCTCTGTTATGACAGTTGCTGCATTATGCTGTCACCCCCTGTTTGGTTGGCACACCGCTTCTCAGATTTTTAGCAGGCATACAACCCACCCGAGTCACCTAAAATGCCCATTTGGATCTAGAAAGTAGGAGGGGCCAGAGTATTGACTTTCCCCGCAAACTCCCTGGTGATCCGATGCTGCTGGTCCATGGACTGCAGGCTGAGAACACAGATCAGTTGTTCTGGATGTTGGTTGCATATGAGTGTCACCTGCAGGCACTGACAAAGACCATTGCCCAGGTCCTGCTGGAGGCAGGGTGTCAGAGTCTCTCAGGGCAGCTCCCAGGAAACCGGACCTCATCCTAGATGGTTCCAGGTCATGGCCCGAGTGCAGGAGCCCTGAGCTGACTGTGGGCTCCTGGGGTTGGCGCCACCCGCCTTGCTCCCCACGGGGGCCCAGCTCCAGGCCCAGCATCGGGCCCGGAAGGTGTCCATCAGTGTGCTCCTGGCTGACCTCGCATAGACCCCGCTTCTTTCTGGCTGCAGCAGAGCCGGCTCTGCCAACGTGCTGTGGCGAGCAGGCCAGAGTAGGGCCGTTTCTGGGTCGGTGGATCTGGCAGGCTGGACTGTGGTGTGGCTTCTGTACTTGTGGCGACTAGATCCTCCAACTGATCATAGTCACACGAGGAAGACACCTTCCCCGGAAAACCTTCCCTGCCCCTGTGCCTCGTCCAAGGCTGCCACCACTACCCCTTGGAGCATGCAGCTCTGACAGAGGGCACTTGAGCCTCAGGACCCTTCTCAACACAGAAGCCCAGCGAGAAGAGTTCTCTTCGCCACTCTTCCTCTGTGCTACCTGGGTTGGTCTCCCCCCCTCCAGTGGGCTGCAGGCAGTTGTTTGGGGGATGCCTTTGTTCTCCTGCTGGATGGGGAACACTTCAAGGGAAAGATCAGTGACCTTTTATTTTGGTGTTTCCCAAGTCTGGCACCATGTCATGTTCATTTTTGTATTTCCAAGTCTGGCACAATAGGTTCCTGAATGAACGAATGGTGATGCCCAGCGAGGGGGACTCCCAGAGAGGACAAGGGAGCCCTTGCAGTGGCATGCAAAGAAACCTGTGAATTCCTGAGGGTTGGAGAGCAGGGCGGCACCTCTGCTGTGGGCCTGGTGTCTGGGAGTTTCCTGGCGGCGTCCACCCACCATGATCTGAGTGCAGCTGACTGGATACTGGTCCTCATCTTGGTCTTCTCAGAGCCTGGCCACTGACACTTGCTCCTGTCTCTCCCTGCACCCAGAGCCCACCGGTGCCAGCAGGAGCACAGCTGTTGGCTGCTCAGCGACCATCCGGGAAGATGAGCACCTGCGGGAGGAAGGCCCTGACCCTGCTGAGCAGTGTCTTCGCTGTCTGTGGGCTGGGCCTGCTGGGCATCACCATCAGCATCAACTACTGGCTGTACCTGGAGGAGGGTGTGGTGGTGCCCCAGAAACAGAGCACCGAGATTAAGATGTCCCAGCACTCGGACCTCTGGAGAGTCTGCTTCCTTGCAGGTATGAGTGCCCCTGGCTGGGGACGGTTCACCGTGGATGGTCCCTCTAAATGCCAGGTGGTGCTCCCCGGGGACCAAGACCTGCTCCTCATTCAAGGCCTGAATCTCCAGCCCTGTCGGAGTGAGACCCTTCCACTCCCGGCTCTCACGCCTGAAAGGCAGGTGTGCCGTGTCTTGCCCACACTGTCCCCAGGGCTGCGTGCGAGGGCACTGCGCAGGTCTCAAGGGCTTGGGCTCTTCAGCCTGCTGGACTACCACTCCCGTAACCCTCCCAGCAGCGCTGCAAGACACGACTTCCTAGCTCCACTTTACAGTAAGGAAATGAGGTTCGGGGAGGTTGAGCCAGTCTCCTCCTCCACTTCCTGGCATCCACTAGTTGGCAAGGGGAGAAACATTGCAGTTTCTCTGCTTCTCTGTCTATGAAATGGCCCGGCCAGACAAAAGCCCAAAGCAGTGCCCTCCTGCTCTGCAGTGCCGGGGAGGCTTTGGATTCAGCTTTCTGGCCCTCACTCTGCTCACTTCTCTGGAACCTGGAGTTGATACTCCAAGATCCCTGTCCTTCATCACTTCCTGACAGTGCAGGACCAGCCCGGCTGGCCAGGACTGCCACAGTGGTCACTGGAATTTTCTCTCTCTCTCTTTTTTTTTCAGTTGGAGTCTCACTCCATCGCCCAGGCTAGAATGCAATGGCACACTCACGGCCACCCCAGCGTTGACCTGCTGGGCTCCAGTGATCCTTCTGCCTCAGTCTTCCAAGTAACAGGAACTGCAGGTGTGTACTACCACACCAGCTAATTTTTGACTTTTTTATTGTAGGGATGAGGTTTCACCAAGTTGCCCTGGCTGGTCTTGAACCCACTTGCCTCGGCCTCCCAAAGTGCTAGGATTATAGGCTGAGCCACAGAGCCTGGCCTGGGATTTTCTCATTTAAAATACCATTTTAAGGAACTACCTGCCAAAGTGAGGCCCAAACTTTACCTACACAATTACCATTTGTATACCTAACCTCAAACTGTACACCACATCTTTAAAATAAAAAAATATTTTTAAAAAAGGAGCTACCTGCAAGCCCATGTTCAGGAAGGACCTTGGAAATGTGATTCTTGTATCCACAGGTGAGGAGCGGGAACGTTGCTTCACCATAGAATATGTGATGCCCATTAATACCCAGCTGACATCCGAGTCCACGGTCAACGTTCTAAGTAGGTGCCTCACACTTTGCAGCTGGGCCACTGGCTGGACAGAGAGGAACAGGGCAGAGGGAGGAGCCAGGATGACCAGCTTATTCCTCTAAGCCAGCGCCCTTAGACTCCACTGGGTGTGCTGGCCTGAGTTCACGGGAGCTTGCCCTGCTGATAGACTTTCCAGTGGTGGACACAGGTCCCGGAATCTGCAAGTCCAGTGACCCAGGCAGGTGAGAGGGCTTCACACTCAGAGAACTGAACTCTCTGGACCCCAGTGAGACTGACTTCATGGTCATGGCCTCATCAGAGTTGATCCTTCCCCAAGAGTAAACTTGCAATGCTATAATGCAATGTTATATTAGCCACCGCAAGTTAACACAACTCTACAGGTTTAAGGTCTCCGACTGCAACAAGACTGCCCTTTCAGACACTAGCTACAAGCTCATAATCTCCCAGGCCACCTGCGCTTCTGACCAACTGGCTACAAATGTGGGGGTTTTCATGACTCCCTAGCTTCACTAATTTGCTAGAATGGCTCACAGAGCTCCAAAGCACCACACTTACCATGACAGGTTTATTATGAAGGATGCAAATCAGGTTCAGTCAGATGCAGAGACACATGGGGCGAGGTCAGAGAGAGTCCTGAATGTGGGGCTTCTAGGCCCTTGCCCAGTGGAATCAGGATGTGTCCCCATCCTACACAGTGAGGTGTCCATCAACCAGGAAGCTCAAGTGAGTTTTTTGTCCAGAGGGTTTTCTGGGGTT
>NW_006978351.1:0-689 GCF_000164805.1 Carlito syrichta | reverse complement strand
AACTTATTATAAGGAACAATTATATTGTATACATCATGTCCAAATAATTTAACACTTTATGCCTCCCTTTGGTTATAAGTAAGCCTACTAAATAGGGATAGGAAGCCAATTATTTTTTTTAGAGGTTGCCGGCAGATGGAGTTGTTTTATTAGTTTTATTCCACAGACATTCTGTGGCCAGAATGGCCAGAATAATGAGAGTGGTCAGAATAATGAAGTCCCAAGGAAGTTGGTAATTTAGTCTTTTAACCTTTAGAGACTCAATAGCCTTTTTTAGAAGGGACAAGGTTTCCTTGGCCTCTGATGTTAAAATTCTCTTAGAATTGGGAGAAGAGTCCCCCTGCAGGATATTGAATGAAGGTTTTAAATCTGATGTGGTAATATGTAAGTAAGGTCTAATCCAATTAATATCTCCCAACAGTTTTTGGAACTCATTTAATGTTAACAAGTGATCTTTTCATAATTGCAAAGGTTGATGACTCACTGCTTGTGTGTTTAATACATGGCCAAGATATGTGAAAGGATTGGTTTGAATATTTTTCAGGAGAAATTTTCAACCGGCAATCATTGAGAGCAGTCACAGTTTCATTAAGAATTTCAAGTAAAAGGGCACGATTCTTGTGAGCCACCAAAGTGTCATCTATATAATGGATTAAATAGAGATTAGGATATTGGCTTCTAATACCTTG
>NW_006978350.1:0-1016 GCF_000164805.1 Carlito syrichta | reverse complement strand
AGTCCTCAATCCCAAAATCTACAGGGCTTCTTGGAAAGGGCTAAAAAAGAATCAGAGTTTCAAAGCAGGATTTATGTAAGGAGAGTCCTAATATACAGGAAAATCCACGGCGCTTTGCCAAGGAAAAAAAGAATCGGAGTTATAGCAGTCCTCAATACTAAAAATCAAAAGGCCATCTGCAGTGGGCTAAATAAGAATCAGGGTTTAGAAGCTGCAACATAGGTAAAAGCAGTCCTCATATACAGAATCTACTCGATCTCTTTCAAAGGAGAAATAAGAAACCTGTTTGACACGGTACCTGCATCCCAATATCTACATGACATCTTGATAAGGGCTAAAAATGAATCAGGGTTTCCAAACAGGATACTGGTGAAAGGGAGTCCTCATATACAGGACACTACATGGCCCCTCGCTAAAGAAGAATAAGGAATCTGTGATACACGAGTCCCCAGTGCAAAAAATTATCAGGGTGTCTTGCTATGGGATAAACAAGAATCAGGGCTTCAAGCTTGTCTCATGTTTTAGAGGTATTTGGCTTGTGGGTATTATGAATCAGTCATTTCAGGACTCCTGCAGCATTCTGGTCCACTTGAGAATTGTAAACGGGTATCTGGTAGTACAAGTCCCTTAGGTTCCTCGGGAAAACTAAGGACAGATTCCCGGAACAAAAATATATTCTTGCCGTATGTGGATGTAACCCTAGTCTTAAGATGAACTTGGTAATCCTTAAATTTCCGTTTGTACTTTTGTTTGGAGAGGGGTCGAGGGTTTTGCAGTTGCCAAATATTTAGTTCAAATTATTAAAATGTAACCAGGAATCATGGATTCCACATCCCCAGGAAACATCTGGGCATCTTATTTTTGTATCCAGCGTTTTGGAATCCACATAGACAGGTAAAATGATGGCATCTTGCTAAGAACGAAAAGGGAATCTGATTCTTGGAGTTCTCAATCGCCTACATCTACAAGGTCCCTTGATAAGGTTAAGCAGCAAGCTGGGCTTCTATGTCGCCACA
>NW_006978349.1:0-758 GCF_000164805.1 Carlito syrichta | reverse complement strand
AGTTAGCATGTTTAATGATTGTTTGGAAAAGTTCACATTTCAATATATTTTTAAGAGATATTCTGAATCAGGTGAAATTACTCATTTAATATGAAAATGACTTTATTTTTAATGGCTGTCAGAACTATAATAATCAGCTTTACTCATTAGCGCAAAGATAATAATGGCCTTTGGGATGTGCACAGCTCTTGGGGATGTGTTGAGCATCTCCGTCGCAAATGGATTCCCAAGGACAGCTGTGGTGGGTGTGGGCATGCCACATGCTTCCTTTCCTCTCCTTCATATTCCGAGTGTTTGTCTTCTTCCTCTTATTTTTTTCTGTTTCTGCAACATTTTCTCCAATTTGGACTTTTGGGGCAAAAGATACTTGAATCTAGGAAATTCCTAGTTTGTTGCTGCCATTATAAAGAGCAATGAAAAATCCATGGTGACAAGAAGTGGGGAGCCCCTCAGGAAGCCCTTTCTCCTCATCCTCGTCTCTGGTTTACAGTCCATGGCAACATAGCAAAGTGGTGTTCCTTTTTTAAGTATCAACACTTTAAAAAAAATTGGACAACTGAAGTCTTTAAAATACAACGCAACAATGTGTCCATTTGGAAAAGTTTAGAACACCAAAACTGCACCAGTTTGGTGGTATAAAATGTAAAAATGTAAAATGATAGCATTAAATGTGACCAAAAATAAAAAGTGAAACTTCCCCAGTAAATTTTTATGAAGGATAGCTGTCTAGTCTTCTTAGGCTTATTAATTCCTTTGAT
>NW_006978348.1:0-1044 GCF_000164805.1 Carlito syrichta | reverse complement strand
ATCAGGAGACCTTGTAGATTAGGTGATTGAGAACTCAAGAACTGGATTCCTTTTCTGTTCGCAGTAAGATGCTCCGATTTGCCCTGTCTATGTGGATTCCAAAACTCTGTATAGAAAAATGCAAATGCCCAGAAGTTTCCTAGAAACGTGGAATCCATGATTCCTGGTTGCATTTTAATAATTCATACTAAATATTTGGCAACTGCAAAACCCTCTGCCCCTCTCCAAATAAAAGTACAAAAGGAAATTTAAGGATTATCAAGTTTATCTTAAGACCAGAGTTACATCCAAATATGGCAAGAAGATACTTTTGTTCCGGGAATATGGCCTTAGTTGTCCCGAGGAAGCTACGGGACTTGTATTACCAGATACCCGTTTACAACTCTCAAGAGGACCAGAATGTTGCTGGAGTCCTGAAATGACTGATTCATAATACCAACAAACCAAATATCTCCGAAACATGAGACGAGCTTGAAGCCCTGATTCTTGTTTATCCCACAGCAAGGCACCCTGAGAATTATTCGCATGTGGACTAGTGAATCACAGATACCTTATTTTTCCTTAGCGAGAGGTCATGTAGTGTCCTGTATATGAGGACTCCCTTTCCCCATAATCCTGTTTCGAATCCCTGATTCTTGTTCAGCCCTTAGCAAGATGTCATGTAGATATTGTTACACAGGAGTGGTGTAAAACAGGTTTCTTATTTCCCTTTAGCAAGGAATGATGTAGATTCTGTATATTTGGACTGGTATTACATATGTTGCAGCTTCTAAACCCTGATTCTTGTTGAGCCCACAGCAGATTGACTGTTGATTTTTAGGACTGAGGACTGCTATAACCCCTATTCTTTTTCTTCCTTGGCAAGGTGCCGTGTATTTTCCTGTATATTAGGGCTCTTATTACATAGATTCTGCTTCAAAACTCTGATTCTTTTTTAGCCCTTTCCAAGATGCCCTGTAGAAGTTTGCTATTGAGGACACGTGTAACCCAGATTCCTTATTATTTCTTACTAAAAGGTCATGTAGTTGGCTGTATATAAGGACG
>NW_006978347.1:0-10871 GCF_000164805.1 Carlito syrichta | reverse complement strand
CTGAGTGCTTGTAGATACTTTTGCATTATGGAATATAATTAGATATGTTTTAGATCCCCAACAAAAGGCTGATAAAATGCCCATTAAAGTAAAAAAGGAACCAAGTGAACGAACTGCCTTAATAACCCCTGTTCCCTCCCAGGCAATGTTAGCCACTGCCCCTGTTGATGATGATCCTCTAGCCCCTGAGTATAAGGAAAACTTAAAAGGAGAAGCAGCTAGGTATCATGAAGAAAGATATCTAGATAATTTAAATTTGTCCATTGGCATCAAAAGACTTCCAGCTAGTGGCTCCGGGGGGAGGGATTGTGATTTACTACCGTCTTGATATAGGAGGAGAAAATTGTCTTTCTATTTTGATTTCTGTTATATAAAAGGGCTGTTTCCTCATATTAAAACAGCCACCATTCCTGTTAATAAGACAACTATTTTTGATTTACTTATCGAATTGCAGCAACTAATAATTGTTAGAAACTAACCATTATTCATAGGTCATAATAGATTTCATTCAGGACTCCCTGGACCTTAACATCAAGGTTATCAATTATCAGATGCCTTGACAAAATCGGTCATGTGCCCTCTCCTTGTAGATTCCTTAGTCAATCAAGCTCAGTAACCCCATAAACTTCATCACCAAAACGCTGCAGCTTTAAGGCACCAGTTTAACATTCCAAGAGAAATGGCTGGAGAAATTTTTAAAAATTGTACTTTGTGTCCTACTTCTAATAACCCCCTCCCCTCAGGAGTTAATCCCCATGGATTAAAACCTAATGTTTTGTGGCAAATGGATGCTACTCACTTCCAAGGTTTTGGAAAATTGTCATTTCTACATGTGATAGTGGATACATTTTCCCATGTAATTTTAGTCTCGCCCAGAACTGGGGAAACTATAAAGATGTAGTCCAACATTTATTAATTTGTTTTTCACAGGTGAGTATTCCTAAACAATTAAAAACTGATAGTGTTCATGCTTATGCATCAAAAACTTTTCAGTCGTTTTGTCCCCAGTTTGGCATCTCACATTCTACAGGAATTCCATATAATCCTCAAGGTCAAGCTATACTCGAGAGAGCCCATCAATAGTGAAAAAATCAAATAATTAAATTGCACATAGTGGAATTGAGATATAGTTCTTCCCATCATATCGTAAATCATGTTATATTTGTAATTAATCATCTCAATTTGGACCCTCAAGGACATTCAGCTGTTAGAAGACTTTGGAGTCCTGAGAATACTGTTAAAACAATGTAAAAATGGAAAGATCTTCTTACAGGTCAATGGAAGGGGCCAGATATCCTTTTAACATCCAGGAGAGAATATGCTTGTGTTTTTTCCCAGGACTTACCCTCACCTATTTGGGCACCAAATTGTCTAATTAGATATGTCTAGCTTCCCAGCCTCGTCAAGGTACAGCCAGACAAGACATAAATTACACCATCAGTCTGTGTTGGATGCAGATGATGAAGAGAAGGTCTTGGTGCCAAAGCTGAAAGATCTCACCATTCAACAACCACTTCAACCTCCAACAACTCGACCTAAGACATCTAATCATTTGTTGTCTCCCACTCCTCAACCCAGACATTACCATCAAGCTGTTTTGACTAGACAGTGCAGACTTCCCACATATGGGCAAATCAAGGCACTCACCAACACCAAGGATCTGATTCAGTCTCAAAACACTTATCTCACTCCTTCTACTGTTTTTGTTGCTTTGCTGGCAATAATAGCATGCCACGAGGGTTGTATTTATTTGGAAATATCTTATTGGGCTACATCCCAAACCCTCCAGCATTCCAGCCTGTTACATGGGATGCTGAGATTATTAGTTTTACTAATCATTTCTCTTTATTAGGAGGCCGCACTCTTTTGTCATCACAAGTCAGAACTGTTATTAATCATAATTTTATTTTTCAGGTAGTTCTAGTTGTGCTCCAATATGTTTTAGTTTACCTAAAAAATCAGAATGATCTCTTGATGTTTTGGGTTGTTTATACTCCCATACAAAAGCTATAGTAACTGATAGACCCTATTATCTTCCCAGAATGGCAAATAACCGAGATAATTATTTTCTTTAAATTATTGATGCCTGGGGACTCTGACCCTTAATTAGCAACCAGGGCTTGGGAGGACTGCCTGAGCCCCGCAGGTCAAGGCTCCAGAAGCCACCATGGTGTGGCTGAAACCCAGCCTGGCCAATGGAGATTCCTGTGACAAAAAGACAACTGCCACCTACATCACAATGGGCATCCATGGCTCTCCAGGGAAAGGTCCGTGTGGGTGGGGGATGATGGAGAGATCGGGATAGCAAGGGGTACTCCCCTCACCCAAAAGATGCAGACCAGGTGACCAGAATCTGGGCTGGCCATGCCGTTGCCAGACTGCCTTGATTGCTTTGTGGCTGATGGCCACCCTAGCAGGGGCTGTCTGTTCCATTAACTCACATGCATCTTTGCAGTGGGGAATGAGTGTGGAGGTTGGAGGCAGGCTTTCTGGGGTACATGACCAAAGGTGCTGGATGGATGTACCTTGTAGCCAACGTTGAAACCTCCCATGAACGACAGTCCTGAGAGTGTCTTTTCCTCTGCCATCACTTTGGTTGACTTCTCGAGCTGGGTGTCAGGGGTGTTGGTGCTGGTCGTGATTGTTATTATTTGGAGTCACAATCTCACTCTGTTGCCCAGGCTGGAGCACAGGGCCTGGCTCATGGTCACTACAGACTCTACCTGCTAGAATCAGGCGATGCTCCCACCTCAGACCTCCAAGTGATGGAAGAATAGGCCTGCGCCACCATGCCCGGCTAATATTTGAATTTAATTTTGATTGCCAAAAAGAGGTCTTGCCCCATGTCCTGGGCTGGTGTCAAACCTCCAGCCTCAGGCCATCCACTCTCCTGGGCCTCTGAAGGGCCAGGATGCCAGGCTTAGTCCCCGATCCTGGCCTGTGGTTCTAGTGGTGCTGGTGGTTGGTATTATTATTCTGAATCTGAGCACCACTCTGTCATGCTGGCTGGAGCACAGGGGCCTGCTTTCAGCCACTGTGACCTCCAACAGATGGCATCTGGCAATCCTCCTGCCATGGCCTCCCAAGTGGCTGGAATGACAGGTGTGCACCACCATGCTAGGATCATTTTTTTGTCTTCTTATAGAAATGAGTTCTTGCCAAGGTGCCTGAGCTTGTCTTGAACCCAGGGGATCAGGCCATCCTCTCACCTCGGCCTCACAGAGTGCTGGAATGGCAGGTTTAAGCACTCTAGCTCGGCCTCCACAGCCCTCTCGGGGTCCCACTATGAGGCCCGCTCCCTTTTGATGACCCAGGACCACAGAGAGGGTGGACGGAATTGCCTGCTAAGACCTCACCCACGGGAAGCCCTTGGTTCAGGGGTGTGTCTCTGCTGGGGTGCACAGTCCTCTGCCCTCCTCATTCCCCAAGGTGGACCTGCTCGCTCCTCTCAGGGTTCACATCAGGGACAGCAAGGTCATGACTCTTAAACCTTCTGGGAGGCAGGGGTGGCAAGGCTATTGACACCTATCTCCTCTGCTCTTGGGGAGGCCAAGGCAGGAAGATTGTCATATCCTGGGAGCTCAAGACCAGGCTGGACACAATAGCGAGCCCCACTTCAACCACAAGCAAATACCAGAAAACCTTGGGTGAGGGCAGGCATCAGTGGGGGAATCACCTATGGCCCAGAGATCAAGATCTGGAAGGAAGACCAGGATGCCGACCAAATGGAAACCTGTGATTGCAACAGTTTGGGAGGCCCAGGCCGAGAGGTTGGCCTAGTTGGGCAGTTTGAGAACAGCCTGGGCAAACTAGTGAGGAAAGAAAACAAGGAAAGAAAGAAAGAGAGAGAGAGAGAAAGAAAGCAAGAAAGCAAGAAAGAAAGAAAGAAAGAAAGAAAGAAAGAAAGAAAGAAAGAAAGAAAGAAAGAGAAGAAATCCATTCTCCTGCAAATTTTCTGCCCTTAGTCCTTCCCCCTCACCCACTCCACGTGTGAGGGTACCCCAAGCTCGAACCCTTCCAGACCCCAACGCCCCCAAAGCCTGCCTCCACTTTGGGGCAGTAGTTCCTGAGTCTTCCTGGCCGGGTTCCTGCTGACTTTCCTATACGAGATGAGAAATGTGCCCCAGGCTTGCCGACCCTCTGACCCAGAAACAAGGACTTTCTGCCAAGAAAGGCCAGGGACACATCCCTCACCATGGGACATCTCTTCTCCCAACCCCATTTTCCTGGCTCTAGAGCCAGTCGCCCTGTGAACACACCATGTGCAGTTGAGAATCTGTGTATGATTTGGATATTTATGGTGACAGAGTCTGGCTCTGTGACCCAGGTTGGGACATAGGGAAACGACCATCATTCACCGCCAGTCTTGCAATCATGGGCTCCAGCGATCCTCCCGCCTCGGTCTCTGGAATGGCCAGGATGACGTGCACCTCGACCCCAGACCCCCTGTTTGGATGGGTACAGAGACGGAGTCTCCCTGCATGGCATGGGCTGGCCTTTGGCTCCTGCACTCCAGCCGTCCTCCCACCTCTGCCTCCCAGCCCTCTGGGATTCCAGTCGTGAGCCACTATGGCAGGCCTTCTGGTTCATTTTCGACAAAGGATCAAGGCCCGGCTAGGGAGCTCAGTCTCATCTTCCCAGCACTTTGGGAGGCCAAGGCCAGCCACTGACCCAATCCTGTTGGCCAATACTTGCTGGGGAACCTCTGTGAGACGTCATCTCTACCCTTCATCCAAAATGAGCAGGGCATGGTGGCACTTGCCTGTCATTCTGACTCCTCAGATGGTTGGTGAAAGGCTTGCCAAAACCTGGCAGACTGAGGCTGCAGTGGCCAAGAGCGAACCACCACCCTGCAACCAGGGTGACAGAGTCAGACACCGAATCAAAGAAAAAAGGAAAAAAGGAAAAAACAGAAGAGCATTCAATTGTGTATAGGGTTGGGAGGCTGTGAGAGACAGCCTAAGCCCAGGTGTTGGAGATCAGCAAGGGCAATGTGGCCAGACCTCATCTTGGCGAAAAATCACCAAAATCCAGTCTGGCGTGGTGGCCCCCAGAGTCCCGCCTGCCTGGGGACTGAGGCAGGAGGACCACATGAGCCAAACAGTTCTAGGCCCCAGAAGCCACGATCATGCCCCTGTGCCCCAGCCCCGCAGATGGGGACTCCGGCAACAAAAAGAAATGCCTTCCACATGTGTCCTAACGGGTCTTCATGAATCCTGAGTGAAAGGTCCTTGTGGGCCAGGGATGATGGAGTTATCGGGATAGGAAGGGGCCTCCCCTGCCCGAAGGTGTCAGACAGGTTGACTGGAACTTCAGCTGGCTGTGGCTTTTCTGGACCACCTTGATTGCTCTGTGTCTGAAGGCCACCCTAGCTCTGGGACGTCTGTTCCTTGAGCTCACACACATCTTTTCTGTGAAGCACGAGTGTTTCTGGGTGGAAACATGCCCTCTGGGGTGTGTGACCAAAGGCATGGGACGGATGTGCCTGGTGGCCACTTTTGATACCCCCCGAGAGCCACAGGATGAAAAGTGCCTTTTCCTCTCCTATCCCTGAGGGTTACTCTTGGCGTGGGGAGGCAGAGATGGTGGTGGTGGTGGTGGTGGTCTTTATATTTTGGAGTTGGAATCCCTCTCTGTCATTCAGGCAATGGCACAGGGGCATGCTCTCAGCCACCAGGGACTTCTCCTGACAGGCTCAGGTAATCCTCCCACCTTGGGCCCCCAAATGACTGTAACCACAGGCCTGGGCCACCAGGTCAGGCTAATCTTTGGATTTATTTTTGATGCTCAAGACGAGGTCTTGCCTTATGTCCCAGGCTGGTGTCAAACATGCAGGTTCAAGTCATCCACTCACCGGTGTTTCTGAATGGCCTGGGACCACACTCAGCCACTGTGAACGCCACAGAATGGGCTCTGGAGATCATCAGGCTGCAGCTTTCAGAGGGGCCAGAATGAAAGACCTGCACCACCAAGTTCAGCTCTTTTTTTTTTTGGCTTCTTTTCGAGATGAGGTCTGGCCAAGCTGCTCGGGCTGGTCTCGAACCCAGGGGCTCCGGTCATCCTCTCACCTCGGCCTCCCAGAACACTGAGAATACAGGCGTGAGCACCTGTGCTGGGCCTCCACACCCTTCTCAGGGCCCCACCATGAGGTCCTCTCCCTTCCAATGACCTCAGACCCTGGAGAGTGTGGCTGGATTTGCTCCTCATGGATTGGCCACCTCATGGGGAGCACCTGTCATATGGGCATGTCTCCACTGGGAAGTCCACCCCTCCTTTTGCCTTGTTCTCCAGGTTGGACACACTAGCTCGACCCTGGGTCAGCCATGGGGAAAAGGATGGCATGACTCTCAAACCTTCAGGGGAGCACTGACAGCCGGGTGACCCATGCCTGTCTCTTCAGAACTCAGGGAGGCCGAGATGGGAAGATGGCCAGAGCCTGGGAGCTGCAGACCGGGGTGGAGACCATAGCAAGTCCCCACCTCGACCCCAATCAAAACCCAGATATCCTTGGATAAGGGCATGCCATGGCAGGATAATCGCCTCCAGCCCTGAGTTCAAGACCAGACAGGAGACCAGGATGTTGATCAAATGGAAAGCCTGTGATCCCAGCAGTTTGGGAGGCCCAGGCCAAGAGGATGGCTCGAGTTGGGCAGTTTGAGAGCAGCCTGGAAAACCTAGTGAGGAAAGAAAGAAAGAAAGAAAGAAAGAAAGAAAGAAAGAAAGAAAGAAGAAGAAAGGAAGGAAGGAAGGAAGGAAGGAAGGAGGAAGGAAGGAAGGAAGGAAGGAAAAAAGGAAAAACAAAGAAAGAAATATATTCTCTTGCAAAAGTTCTGCTCTCAGTCCTTCCCCCCCTCACAAGTGAAGGTCCCTTAAGCTTGGAACCTTTCAAACCCAACCACCTGCAAATGGCTGCCCCTACTTTGGTGCGGGAGTTCCCTAGTCTCCCTGGATGGGTTCCTGCAGGCTCTCCTCTCTGAGCTGTGAAATGTGCCCCAGGCAGGCCTACCTTCCAACCTGGCAATGAGGACCTTCCCCTAAGAAAGACCACGGACACATCTCTCACCTGAGGACATGTCTTCCCCCCAATCCCTTTTTTTCCTGGCTCTAAAGCCAGTCGCCCTCTGAACGCACCATGCGCAGTTGACAATCTGTGTACCATTCTAATGTTTTTGGAGACAGGGTCTGTCTCTGTGATCCAGGCTGGGGCCCAAAGACACGAACATCCTTCACCACCAGCCTCAAAATCGCGGGCTCTGGCAATTCTCCTACCTCAGCCTCCAGAGTGGTCAGGATGATGGGCATTTCTACCCTAGACTCTCTGTTGGGTGGGTATGGAAATGGGGTCTCCTTGGGTAGCCAAGGCTGGCCTTGGGCTCCTGGACTCCAGCCATCCTCCCACCTTGGCATCCCAGAGGGCTGGGATTCCAAATGTGGGCTGCCACACCAGGCCTTCTGGTTCATTTTTGACAAAGGATTGAGGACAGGCTCAGGGGTTCAGCCTCATCATCCTAGCTCTTAGGGAGGCTGAGGCCAGTGGCTGTCCTGAGCCCATGAGCCGAGACCTGCCTGAGCACCATGGTGAGACTCGTCTCTATCCTCCATCCCAAATAAGCCATGCGTGGTGGCACACACCTCTCATTCCGGCTCCTTGAATCACTGAGGAAAGGCTCATGGGAGCCTACTCGGCCAAGGCTGTGGTGGCCAGAAGCAAGACATGGTCCTCCATCCTGGGCGACAGAGTGAGTCTCCGAATCAAAGAAAAAATGAATAAAAGGAATAAAAAGAAGAGCATTCATTTGTGTATGGAGTTGGGGTCATTGTGAACAGACAGAGATCTTTTGGGAAGGAGGCCCCAGTCTTGGGCCTAGAGTTCCCAAAAGATGGTTATTGGTAGACAATCAGACTGTGGCTTTGGGAGACCAAAGTGAGGAACCACTGGAGTTCAGGTGTTTGAAACTAGCCTGGTCCACTTAGCAAGTTCTCGTCACTCCCCAGAATGCAAGTACCGGGTTTGTGTGTGGTGGCACCCTCGGTCTCGGCTACACAGGATGCAGTGTCCTCCATCCTGGGGACAGCCACGTCTCTACCAACAGAACGTCAGCCCTGTACCTTTGGAGGCCAAGGTGGGAGGCTGCCTCAGCCCAGATGTTGGAGACCAGCCTGGCGATGTGGCCAGACCTAGTCTCAGCGAGACAACCCCAAAATTGAGTCAGGCCTGGTGGGCCCCAATGTCCCAGTTGCTCGGGGGCTGAAGCAGGATGACCTCCTGAACCCAAAAGGTCGAGGCCCCAGGATTGATGAATGTGCCACCATGCACAGCCAGGCCAACAAAGACTATGGTGACAAAAAAGATACCTCCCACCTATGTCATGACAGGCCTCCATGGCTCCCCGCAAAAGTTTTGCATGTGCGGGGGATGATGGAGTGATTGGGAGAAGAAGGGGCCTTCTCACCACCCAAAGGTGGCAGAACAGCCACTGGAACCTGGGATGACTGCAGCGTTGCTTGACCACTTTGATTATTCTGTGCCTGACAGCCCCCCTAACTCGAGGTCGTCTGTTCTGTGAGCTTCCATGAGTCTTTGCCATGGAAAATGAGTGTGGAAGGTGGAGGCAGGCTTCTAGGACACATGGTCAAAGGCATGGGGCAGACTTGCCTGGTGACCACCTTTGAAATCACCCACAAATGACAGGGGGAATACAGCTTTTTTCTCTCCCATCCCTGAGGGTGACTCCTGAAGCTGCGTGACAGGGGTGATGTTGGTGACAGTGGTGGTGATAACTATTATTTGGGATCGGATCCCACTCTGTCACCCAGGACATAGCACAGGGGGACTCTCACAGGCACTGCAGACTCCACCTGCCAGTCTCAGGTGATCATCCTGCCACAGCCCCCCCGAGTGGATGGACCCACAAACCTGTGCCACCATGCTTGGGTAATATTTGGATTCATTTTTCATGGTTGAGACAAGATCTCGCCTAGTGTTCCAAACTGGTCTTGAACCCACAGACTCAGGCCGTTTATTCACCTTGGCCTCTGAAGGGCCGGGATGCCAGGCTGAGCCCCTGAACCTGGCCTGTGGTTGTGGCAGTGGTGGTTGTTATCATCTTAATGAGTCAGAGTCATGCTTTGTCGCCCGGGCCAAGGCAGAAGGGACCGCTCTCGGCCACCATGGCTTACATCGTCTGGGCTCTGGCGATCCTCCCACCATGGCCTCCCGAGTGGCCAGAATGACAGGCGTGTTCCACCACACTTGGTTCATTGTTTTTGTCTTCTTGTAGAGATGAGGTCTCACCAAGGTTCCCGGTCTGGTCTAGAACTCGGGGCCTCAAGTCATCCTCTCGCCTCGGCCTCCCAAAGTGCCAGAGTGACTGATGTGAGCCCCAGTGCCCAGCCTCCACATCCCTCTCGGGGCCCCACTTTGAGGCCAGGTGACCCGGGACCCTGGAGAGGACAGCTTGAGTCACCCACTGAGCCCACTCCTGGGGAGCACTGGCACAGGGGCGTTTCTCTGACAGGGCACAGACATCTCTGCTTGCCTCAATCGCCAGGGTAGACCTGCTCGCTCCTCATAGGGTCCTTCCAGGAAAAGGGAGGGCATGACTCTCAAACCATCGGGGGGCCTGGCCAGGCAACTCATGCCTGTCTCCTCGGCACTCGGGGAGGCTGAGAAAGGAAGATGATCAGAGCCTGGGAGCTGCGAACAGTCTGGACACCATAGCAAGTCCCCATCTCATCACCAAGGAAAACCCAGAATTACTTGGGGTGAGGGCAGGCCTCGTTGGGAGGATCATCTCAGTCCCAGAGTTCAAGACCAGGCAGGAAGATGAGGATGTCAACCAAATGGAAAGCCTGTGATAGCAGCAGTGTGTGAGGCCAAGATAGAGAGGAAGGACCGAGTTGGGCATTCTGAGAGCCACCAGGGCTACCAAGTGAGGAAACTAAAGAAAGAGAGGAGGAATAAAGAAAGAAAGAAAGAAAGAAAGAAAGAAAGAAAGAAAGAAAGAAAGAAAGAAAGAAAGATAGAAAGAAAGAAAGAAAGAAAGAAAGAAAGAAAGAAAACTGAAGTCAACAAATCCATTCTCCTGCAATTTTTCTGCCCTCACTACTTCTCCCCCTGCCACCCCCACATACGAGGGTCCTCCTAGCTTGGCAACTTTTGAGAGAACTTACAAGTCCAGGTTGGGCACCGTGGCTCATGGTCATCAGCCCTACAGCCTGGGAGGATAAGGCGGGAGGCTCCCTGAGCCCAGTGATCTGAGAGCAATCAGGTGACATGACCTCGTCTTGGCAAGAGGTCCCCAAAATCAGGTCAGGCGTGATGGCCCACAGTGTCCTGACTGCTCATGGGTCAAGGCAGGATTACTACCTGAGCCCTGCAGGTCGAGGCTCCAGGAGCCATGATCGTGCTGCCACTTTCCAGTTTGTAGATGGAGACTCTGGCAACACAAATGACGCCTCCTTCGTGCATCACGATGTGCGTTTACAGCACCCCAGGGAAAGATCCTCATGGGAAGGGGATGATGATGTGATTGGGAGAGGTTAGGGGACATCACACCTGAAGGTGGAAGGTTGGGCGACTGGATCTTGGGCTGGTAGCGGTATTGACGGACTGCCTTGATTGCTTGGTGCCCTATGGCTGCCCTTGGTCAGGGCCATCTGTTCTGTGAACTCACACTCGTCTTTCCCGTGGGGTACAAATGTGGAGGGTGGACCCAGGTCTTCTGAGATGCATGGTCGAATGCGTGGGATGGATGTTCCCAGTAGCCACCTTTGAATCCTCCCACAAATGACAGGGTGAAAGTGTATTTTCCTCTCCCATCCCTGAGGGTGACTCCTCATGCTGAGTGGCAGGGGTGGTGGTGGTGGTG
>NW_006978346.1:0-4150 GCF_000164805.1 Carlito syrichta | reverse complement strand
AAAGAGGAAAGCTCTGTTATTATTCAGGATTTGGGTTGAGAGCCCAGGGATTCAGAGCAAGAGTGGACTGAAAATAGACTTGCCCTCACATCAACTGAGCCAGCTTTGAATGACTTCAATCTCTGAAAGAATCCTGAAGATTTGTAATTGCTAATGACTTATTCCATCTGCTGGCAAAATTAAATCTTCCCCAGAACACAATAATCTAGTTAAGAGCTTCAAATAATCTCTATAATTAAAAAATAAGTAATGAGCAAAACTCAGTCAGAAATAACCAAGCACATGGGGTGATAAGACATACAGAAAACTAAGAAAAACAGTAGGTAATGGAAACTCATAAGGGATTCAACAATAGAGCTGTCAGATTCAGAATGTAATGCATATGTGTATAATGTGTGTGAGGAATTAATATAAGACATTGAAATATTTAACAAAGGATAGGAAACAAAAACAAGAATGGAACAAAATCATCTCCACACCCAGAAATTCTAGAGTGGAAAAAACATAGAAACTTAAATAAAGAACTAAGTGGACGAGTTTGAAGGAAGATAAGACACTGTTGAACAGAGAATTAGTGAAACAGAAGGTAGATTAAAATAAATCATCCTGACTGAGACCCAGAGAGAAAGTGATGCAAAATAGAAAAAAAAGTGTAGGAGATTGATATAGTTCACATCTGACAGCTTCAGAATACACATTCTTTCCTGTGTGCATAAAATATTTACCAAAAGCTGAGCAGGCACTGAGCCATAGATCATCTCAACAAACTTGAAAGGAGTGAGATCACACTATGTTCTTTGGTCACAGTGAAAATTAAGTAGAAATCAATAACTAAAAGATAAATCAAAAATTTCTATATTTTTGGAAACGAAGCAATACAATTTTTTAAAAGAATATTTTAGGCCACTAAGTGGATTTTTATTTTGCTTGAGCTTTTCAGATTGACTTTCTATATAGCCCAAATACTGCGAATAATCACAGGCAAAATTTTCCCATTGGTTCTGCAGTTTGTGGACACACGTGTGCCAACACAACTGCATGCTGCCCAGCTCTGGATATGGGGCCCTGATCAAGCCAAATATCAGGACAAATATTATATTTTACAACAGTGCTTCATCTAACCTTGAATGTATATGGTCATACCTGAATTTTTGTAATGTCTCCCACTAACTGGAAGACCATTCCCGTGCCTTCTTCCCCTCCTCTATACACATGAGCTCTCAAGAGTACATGTGTGCAGGCAAACTCACACCGGTGCAAAAAAAGTCCCAAAACAAGCAGCTTCTGTCCTTGGACCGGAGTTTACCAGAATGTCTCCCATCTGCTGTTGTCCCTGTCTCTAACATTTATTATACCTGCTCTTACCTGCCCAGCTGATACTTACCAGATGCTTCTAATCTGTCTGACCTGTAAGATCTGTCTTATCCTTCTAGTTTTTTCTGGACTTGCCCTGGTGTCAGACTCACACTCTCATTCAGATAGATAGACAAACAGACATGCAATCCTTTATTAAATACATCCATCTCAGGCATGAATGTTCCCACAAATTGAATGCATGAAACTGGCGGAACATATACTGCATAACTTGGTTTCTGGACCTAGCTAAACCCCTCATTAACTGTGTGATCTTGGACAAGTCTCCTTAACACTGTGCCATATAGGATTGAGCCAAAGGTCCTCTTCTTGTTCTAATCCCCTTTAGTGAGGATGGTCAAAACAGGCTGTTCATAAATGCTGCAATCCAGCTTTCTATATTGGAATAAGCTTCAACCTTTCAAAATATAGCCTGATGCATACATCATATTTATGAAAAGAATGAATGAAGAATTTTCTACATTAAAGTGTAGATGAATACTTTAGCTGGGACTACACAGCATATACAAACACAAATGTCCTATTTGATTAGGCAGTATAAATAGGTGAAAAAATCATTTTGGTCCCCTGAATTTCCACGTGAATACATGAGCCACACAACGTGACATTCACTCGTCAAATAAAACTGAAGACGTGCTAATTTTTCCTCTTCACTGGATGAGGTGGCTGACGAAGAATCCTGACTGCCCATTTTGGACTGAGTTTTGACTCCCTGAGCTGTTGAATCCACAAAGATATCAGTAATAATAAAAAAATAATAAATAAATAAATAATAGTCTCTGAAGACTCACGGCATTTAAGAGAAAGGCGCTATGTAAGCAGAAGAGAAACTGACATATGGAGGTCTACTTAAATCTCATCCAAGTGCACCTGGCAAAGAGAAGGCTGAAATGCCAATCAGGCCACTTGGGGATTCAGCAGAAGTTATCTGTCTGATAGGAGTGACCGATATGAAGCACTATCCCAGAATGCCCCTGCAGGTGGATAACCAGCAGACACCCTGCTGCTCGTGTGGCTGTCTTGGCATCCCCGCAGAGGGCTAACTGAACCCTGAGCTGTCCATAGCCTAGTTTGGATGTTTCCCTGCAGACTTTGGAAGCAACATGCTGGGTCATTTGTAACACGGTCACATGTATCAGTACAACCTCCGACACTGCTTGCCTCTATCTATGGTTGACACCATGGTGCCCATGAAGTAGAAGGCACTGGGGAAGTCCCTGAGCAGCGCAGCGCGTCGACTCAGACACCGGCAGCCAGCGCGGCCTGGTAGAACCGGAGGAAGGTGCGCAGCTCTGACTCGGCCATGCCGTGTGCCGCGCTGAAGTTGCGCAGTTTGGCGCCCAGCGCGCCTGCGCCTCCGTGCGCCTCCAGCAGCACAAAGCGGCCGGTGTCCTCGTTGAGGTGCGAGCGGCGGCAGCAGCAGCAGGCGCAGCGTCGGCGGCGGGGCCCCGGCCGGGGGCTGCAGGAGGACACGGTTACCTGAAGGACATCCCTTCCGTGGGAGCAGGAGCATGAGGATGGTGGCCGCTGCGGAGCCCCTCACCGCCTCCCCCTGAGCCGGCACTGAGGGGCGCCTCCGCCTCCTCCCTGGGGCTCAGGCCATGCACGAGTCCCGCGGCGCAGCGGGTGGCTCGGGCTGGAGTGCTCCTCTCCATGCCCCGACACCTTGCTGGCTCCCACGGCCCCTTACCCGCCGCCCTTGGGCGTGGGTCTCCGCTGCCAGGCCCCTGCCAACCCGTGGCCGGCGTCCGCGGGGCTCTGGGCCTCATACTCCTCTCCAGACAAGCCGCGGGCTGCGGGCAGGGCGAGCCATGGAGCCCAGGCGCCTAGGACCAGGACACAGCGGTCGGGCACGGAGAGGGAGCCCCTGGGGGCGTCCCATGAGGCGTCCCATGACGCACAGGCAGTCCTGCTACCATCCCCAGAGATGAGCTGGCAGGGTTCACAAAATTAAATTTAAAAGTCACCTTAGGAATTCATTGGAACAAATCTTGCACGTGCACACACACACATGCACACACACGAATATTCGGGGTGGGGGGAAGGGGAGGGAGGGAGGAAGAGAGAAAAAAGAGGGAGAGACAGACAGACAGAGACAAGGTCTTGCTATGTTGCTCAGACTGGTCTCAGACTCCTGGCCTCAGGTGATACTCCCACCTTGGCCTCCCAAAACACTAGGGATTACAGGCATGAACCACCATGACTGGTCACAAATATAATATTGAGTAACAAAATAATCAAAGTACATACTTAAGATTACATTTACATACAGGCAAACCAACTTTTGGAATCAGAACACAAGATATTGACTACCATTGTGAAGGAACGTGGGAATGATGGGTTTGAGAGATGCTTTGGGGATGCTGGTAATGTCATATATTGTCAATATTGCCTAGGATAACATTTCCCTTTCTTGACTAAGCTATTTGTTAGCTGGCCATATTCATCTTACACTACTCATTGATCTTTAGAGGTAAGTAAAAAAAAATTAGAACATTAAAAAGTGTCATCTATACTTCTGTTGTATGCCTGTCACACTTCATAAAGTACTTTCTATTTTATTTTGTATAATCAATATTTTTTATTACGATATTGTGGGGTACAGTTAAGGGTTAGGTATACAAATACGTTTTATTCAGGCACCCTTGTTGATAAGATGTGTTTACCCGTCCCCAGACATTTACTACTGCTAATTCCATCTCCCCCCACCCCCATAGTTTCCCACTAGTGTCAGTCATTTTCTTATAGTATTACAATGGATGTTCAAGGTCGACTG
>NW_006978345.1:0-718 GCF_000164805.1 Carlito syrichta | reverse complement strand
GGTATTATTATTCTAATTGGAGTCCTGCTCTGACGCCCAGGCCGGAAATGAGGGACCTGCTCTCGGCCATCACAGGCTGCACTGACTGGGTTCTGTCGAACTTCCCAAAGCTGACTTCCGAGTGTGTGGAATGAAAGATATGTGCCACCATGCTTGGCTCATATTTCTGGCTTCTTGTATTGACTAGGATTCGCCATGGGGCCCAGGTATGTCTGGAACCAAGAGGCTTAGGCCATCCTCTCACCTCGGTCTCCTAGAGCACCGTGATGACTGGTGTGAGCCCCAGTGCCCGGCCTCCACATCCCTCTCAGGGTCCCATCGTGAGGCCCTTTCCCTTCTGACAACCAGGGAACCCAGAGAGGGTGGACAGAGTCTCCTGCCAAGCCCTACCCCCATAAGCACCTGGAGTAGGGGCTTGTCTCCTCTAGTGTCTCTTCCTCTGGCCTCGTTCCCCAGGGTGGAACCACTCGCTCCTCCCAGGGGCCAGCTTGGGGAAAGGGAGGGCATGACTTTCAAACCTTCGGGGGGCGTGAATGATAGGGCGACTCCTGCCTGTCTCTCAGGCACTCAGGGAAGCCGAGATGGGAAGAGGGCTGGAGACCGGGAGCTCCAGACCAGGCTGGACAGCATAGCAAGCCCCCATCGAAACTGCAAGGAAAATCCAGAAATCTTTGAGTGAGGGCAGGCGTCAGCAAGAGGATCGACTCAGGGTCAGAGT
>NW_006978344.1:0-2303 GCF_000164805.1 Carlito syrichta | reverse complement strand
CCACCCAGAGGGAGGTGTCACCTTCATGGATGGGAGAAGAAAAGTCACTTTCTGGCCTCTCTTTTGCTAATGATTTCAAGGGTGGCCACCTAGCACATCCATCCCATGCCTTCATCCACGTGCCCCAGAAGGCTTGCCTCCACCCTCCACACTCATGCCCCACAGCAAAGATGTGTGTGAGCTTAAGGAAAGGACGGCCCAGAGCTAGGGCGGCCATTGGGCATAGAGCGATCAAGGGGGTCCAGCAACACTGCTTCCAGCCCAGATTACAGGTTGCCCTGTCTACCACCTTTGGGCATTGGTGGCTACTTCTTATCCCGATAACTCCATTGTCCCCTGCCCATGTGGACCTTTTACTGGGGAGCCATGGGGGTCCATTGTGATGCACACGGGAGGCATCTTTTTTGTCTCCAGAGTCTCTGTTGATGTGGCTGGGGTGCAGCGGCATGATCATGGCTTCTGGGGCCTCGAAATATAGGGCTCAGGCAGTACTCCAGCTTCATCCCCAGAGGAGCTGAGACTCTGGGGGCCACCACACCTGACTTGATTTTGGGGATCTCTCACCAAGATGAGGTGTGGTCTGGTCGCCTGGGCTGCTGTATGACCCTTGGGCTCAGGCAGCCTCCCACCTCAGCCTCCCAAGGTGGGAGCTGATGGACATTAGCCTTGGTGTCTGACCCGGACTTGCATGTTCTGTCAGTGGGAGTGATGCAAAGGAACGACCCAAGACGGAGGCCCCTGCATCCCATGTAACCAGGACTGCAGGCACCACCACACGCAACTCCAGTATTTGCATTCTTGGGAGTGGCAAGGTTTCGCTATGTGGCCCAGGCTAGTCTCAAACTCCAGGGTTCCAGTGGTCCACTGCCTCAACCTCCCAAAGCCACAGCCCAAATGTCTGCTGATCCACTGTCTTTCGGGAACTTATGCCCAAGGCCAGGACCTCCTTCTGAAATAATCCCAGTCTGTTTACAATGATCCCAGCTCCATACACAAATGGATGCTCTTCTTTTTTTTCCCCTTTTTTTCTTTGAATCAGAGTCTCACTCTGTCACCCAGGTTGGAGGGCAATGACTGACTCCTGGTCACTGCATCCTCAGCCTGATGGACACTGGCAAGTCATTTCCTGGCCTTCTGAGGAGCTGGAACGACAGGCACATGCCACCACACCCGGCTCATTTGGGATAGAGGGTAGAGATGTGGTCTCACGGAGGTGCCTATGTGGGTCTCTACCCACAGACTTGGGTTGGCCACTGGCCTCGGCCTCCCAAATGACTGGGATGATGAGGCTGAGCCCCAGAGCCCAGTCTCGATCCTTCATTGAAAATAAACCAGAAGACCTGGTGTGGGAGCCCATTCCTGGAATTCCAGTACTCTGCAAGGCTGAGGTGGGTGGATGGATCCCAAGGCCAGCCCAGGCCATGCAGGGAGACCCTGTCTCTGCACTCATCCAAGCAGGGTATCTGGGGTGGAGGTACCTGTTGTCCCGGCCACTACAGAGGCTGAGGTGGGAGGATCATCAGTGCCTGCAATTTTGAAGGTAGTGGTGAATGATGGTTATGTCCCCGGGCTCCAGTCTGGGACACAGAGCCAGAACCTGTCTGCAAATACATCAGAATCATACACAGATTCTCAACTGTGCATAGTGTGTGCACATGGTGACTGATTTTAGAGTTAGGAAAAATAGAATTGGTGGGGAAGAAATGTTCCTGGGTAGTGGATGTGTCCCTGGCCTTTCTTGAGGGAAGAACTTCATTGCCTGGGACACACTTCTCCCATCGGAGCGGAGAGCTGGCAAGAACCTGGCCAGGTATGTGGGAACTCCCACACCAAAGTGGGGGCACCAATTGGGGGGTTGAGGCTGGAAGTTGCTGAGAATGGGGGACCCGCACATATGGGGGGTGCAGGGAGGAAAGACTGAGGGCAGAAGTTTTGCAAAATAATGGATTTCTTTCTTTCTTTCTTTCTTTCTTTCTTTTTTTCATTCTTTCTTTCTTTCTTTCTTTCTTTCTGTTTCCTTTCTTTCTTTCTTTCTGTTTCCTTTCTTTCTTTCTTTCTTTCTTTCTTTCTTTCTTTCTGTTTCCTTTCTTTCTTTCTTTCTTTCTTTCTTTCTGTTTCCTTTCTTTCTTTCTTTCTTTCTTTCTTTCTTTCTTTCTTTCTTTCTTTCTTTCTTTCTTTCTTTCTTCCTTTCTTCCTTTTCTTTCCTCACTAGTTTGCCCAGGCTGCTCTCAAACCACCCAACTCGGGCCAACCTCTCGACCTGGGCCTACTAAACTGCTGCGATCACAATATTTCCATATCTT
>NW_006978343.1:2263-7916 GCF_000164805.1 Carlito syrichta | reverse complement strand
CTAAAGAAGAATCAGGGATTCGAGGCATGAATGTGGGTAATGGCAATCCTCATATACAGGAAACTACATGGCATCTTGCTAATAAAAGAGAAGAAATCTGTTTTCCACGGTTCCTCTATCAAAAAATCTACATGACTTCTTACTAAGGGTTAACAAGAATCAGTGTTTCAAAACAGGAAACAAGGGAAAGAGAGTCCTCACATACAGGACACTACGTGGCCTCCAACTAAGTACGAAAAAGAATCATTGTTGTACGCGCCCTCAATCCAAAAAATTCCCAGTTTGTCTGCTCTGGGACAAACAAGAAACAGATCTTCGAGCTCCCCATATGTTTCAGAGCAATTTAGCATTCGGATATTATGAATCGTTCATTTCAGGACTCCAGCAACATTCTGGTCCTCTTAAAAGTTGTAAATGGTATTGGGCATTCCCAGTCCGTTAGGTTCCTCAGAACAACTAAGTGCAGATTCCAGGACAAAATGAATCTTCTTGACATATTGGATGTAACTCTGGTCTTCAGGTGAACCCTGTAATCATTCCTCATTCGTGTCTCTTTTTATTTTGAGAAGGGACTAGGGGTTTGCACTTGCCAAATGTTTACTACGTTCTTTTAATGGTAACCAGGAATCATGGAATCCACGAACATAGGAAAATTCTGGGCATCTCTCTTTTGATATACAGAATTTGGAATCCAAATCGACAGCAAAAATCAGACCATCTTACTGAGAATTAAAAGAAAATCCTGCTCTAGGAGTTATCATTTTCCGGAATCTACAGGGCCTCTTGATAAAGTTTAATCAGCAATCTGGTCTTCTGGGTCCCTACATTTTCAGAGCTACTTGCTCCGTGGATACGCTAGATCTGTCATTACAGACCCTCAGATCTTTCTGCTCCTCTTGTTAGTTGTAATCAAGGATTTTGCCCTAAAAATCCTGTTGTTACCTGGCACCATCTACGACCATAATCATATTGCCCAGAATCCAAAGGTATATTGGTACAAAATTCCTCGATTCAGGTGACCTCAAAGTACAGAAAATTATTTTGGGTAGGAAGGTAGGAATTGGGGTTTTGGGTTTGGAATATTACACATTTTGAGCAGGTCTTGTGAAGGGGAACCAGGAATCTTAGATTCCAGGTCCCAAAGCACATTATGGACGTCTTTCTCTTGATATCCAAAAAACGGGAATTCTCGGTCACCAGGAACCGGCATCCTGCAGAGTGAAGCAGGAAACTGGGTAATGGAGGTCGTCATATACAGGAAACTTCATGTCTTATTGCTAAAAAAGTATAAGGAATCTTCCTTATATGAGTCCTCAATCCCCAAAACTACAGGCCGTCTTCCTAAGTCGTAACCACGAATCAGATTTTTGAAGTAGGAATCCGGGTAATGGGAGTCCTCACACCACGGAAACTTCACTGCCTATTGCTAAGTAAGAATAAGGAATCTGCATTACTCGGGCCCTCAATCCCAAAAAAGCTTAAGGTCATCTTGCTATGGGCTAAATACGAATCATGGTGTTTTAAGTATGAATCTGGAAAATGGAGTCCTTATTTACAGGCAACTACATGACTTTTGACTAAGAAGAATAAGGAATCTGGGTTACACGAGTCCTCAATCCCAATAATGTACAGAGCATCTTGGAGAGTTTTAAAATTTATCAGAGTTTCGATGCAGGATGTATCTAATGAGAGTTCAAATATACAGGAAAATACATGGCCCCTTGCCAAGGGTGAAAAAGAATCGGTGTTATAGCAGTCCTCAGTCCTTAAAATCAACAGGCCGTCTGCTGTGGGCTAAACAAGAATCAGGGTTTAGAAGCTGGAATATAGGTAATCGCAGTCCTCATATGCAGAATCTATATGATCTCTAGCTAAAGAGAACTAAGAAACCTCTTTTACACGGTTCCTCCGTCAAAATATCTACATGACATGCTGCTAATGGCAAAACAAGAATCAGGGTTTCCAAACAGGATTCTGGGGAAAGGGGGTCCTCATATACAGGACATTACACGGCCCCTCGGTAAAGAAGAATAAGGAATCTATGATACACTAGTTCACAATCCGAAAAATTCTCAGGGCGTCTTGCTGCGGTATAAACAAGAATCAAGGCTTCGAGCTCGTCTCATGTTTCAGAGATATTTGGCTTGTGGGTATTATGAATCAGTCATTTCAGGACTCTAGCAACCTTCTGGTCCTCTTGAGAGTTGTAATCGGGTATCTGGTAGTACAAATCCCTTAAGTTCCTCAGAAGAATTAAGGCCAGATTCCCAGGAAAAAAGTATCATATTCGCCATATTTGGATGTAACATTGGTCTTAAGATGAATTTGGTAATCCTTAAATTTCCATTTGTACTTTATTTGAAGAGAGCCCGAGGGTTTTGCAGTTGCCAATAGTTAGTACGAATTATTAAAATGCAACCAGGATCCATGGATTCCATGACCCTAGGAAACATCTGGACATCTGCATTTTTGTACACAGAGTTTTGGTATCCACATGGACAGGGAAATTCAGGGCATCTTGCTGAGAACGGAATGGGAATCCAGTTCTTGCAGTTCTGAATCGTTTTATTTTGCAAAGTCTCTTTGTAAGGTTTAATCAGCAATCTGGGCTTCGATGTCACCACATTTTTAGTGTGTCTTTTGAAAAGGGACCAGGAATCTTGGGTTCCAATTCCTCAAGAACTTTATGGTAGTCTATCTCTGGATACCCAAGCAACTGGAATTCTAGGTCACCAGGAAATATCTTGGCGTCTTTTTGAGAATGAAGCAGGAATTTCAGTAATGGGAGTCCTCATATACAGAACACTACACGACCTGTTGCTATGGAAGAATAAGGAATCTTGGTTACACGAGGCCTCCATCCCAAAAACTTAAAGACCGTCTTGGTAAGAGATAACCACCATTTAGGTTTTGGGGGTAGGAATCCGGATAATGGGAGTCCTCATATTCAGGAATTTTCACTGTCTGTTGCAAAAGAAGAATAGGGAATCTGGTTTACACGTGTTCTCCATCCCTCTAAAACTTCAGGTTTTATTGCTAAGGGCTAAACACGAATTTGGGTTTTTGAAGCATGAACTAGAGAAATGAAATGCTCATATACACACAAATGCATTGACTTTCCTAAGAAAGAATAAGGAATGTTGTTGACATGTTTTCTGAATCTCCAAAAAAATTATACGGCGTCTTCCTAAGATCTAAACAAGAATCAAGCTTTCAACGCATGTTGAAATTCCTGTGAACAGGAATACTCATATACACGTAACTGCACGGCTGTTGCTAAAAATAAGGAATCTGGGTTATACTAGTCCTCAGTCCTGAAAACCTACAGGGAATCTTGCTGACGGCTGTAGAAGAATCAGGGATTCGAGGCATGAATGTGGGTAATAGCAATCCTCATATACAGGAAACTCCATGGCCTCTTGCTAATAAAAGAGAAGAAATATGATTTCCACGGTTCCTCTCTCAAAAAATCTACATGACTTCTTACTAAGGGCTAAACAAGAATCAGGGTTTCGAAACAGGAATCAAGGGAAAGAGAGTCCTAACATACAGGACACTACATGGCCTCCAAGTAAGTACGAATAAAGAATCATTGTTGTATGCGCCCTCAATTCAAAAAATTCCCAGGTTGTCTGCTATGAGACAAACAAGAAACAGATCATCAATCTCCCCAAATGTTTCAGAGCAATTTAGCATTCGGATATTATGAATCGGTCATTTCAGGACTCCAGCAACACTCTGGTCCTCTTAAAAGTTGTAAATGGTAATGGGCACTCCAAGTCCGTTAGGTTCCTCAGAACAACTAAGGTCAGACTCCAGGACAAAAAGAATCTTCTTGCCATATTTGGATGTAACACTGCTCTTAAGGTGAACCCTGTAATCCTTCCCCTTCCGTGTCTCTTGTGATTTTGAGAAGGGACAAAGGTTTTGCACTTGCCAAATGTTTACTACATACTTTTAATGGTAAACAGGAATCATGGAATCCACGAACCTAGGAAACTTCTGGGCATCTGTCTTTTGATATACTGAATTTGGAACCTAAATTGACAGGAAAAATTAGGGCATCTTACTGAGAATTAAAAGGAAATCCGGTTCCAAGAGTTCTCATTTTACGGAATCTACAGGGCCTCTTGTTAAGGTTTGTTCAGCAATCTGCGCTTCTTGGTCCCTACATTATCAGAGCTACAATCTCCGTGGATATGCCAAATCTGTCATTACAGATGCTCAGGATCTTTCTGGTCCTCTTGTTAGTTATATTCAAGGATTTGCCCCTAGAAATCCTTTTGTTTCCTGGGACCATCTATGACGTTAATCATATTCCCAAGAATCAAAATTGTATATTGGTACAAAATTCCTCGATTCAGGTGACCGCAATGTAAAGAAAATTCTTGTGGGTGGGCAGGTAGGAAATGGGGTTTTGGGTTTGGAATATTCCACATTTTTGGGAGGTCTTGTGAAGGGGAACCAGGAATCTTGGATTCCAGGTCCAAAAGCACATTATGGACGTCTTTCTATTGATATCCAAAAAACTGGATTTTCTCGGTCACCAGGAAGTGTCTCGGCATCATGCAGAGTGAAGCAGGAAGCTGCGTAATGGAGGTCGTCATATAAAGGAAATTACACGTCATATTGCTAAGGAAGTATAAGGAATCTTCCTCATATGAGCCCTCAATCCAAAAAATTACAGGCCGTCTTCCTAAGATGTAACCACGAATTAGGTTTTTGAAATTGGAATATGGGTAATGGGAGTCCTCACATCAAGGAAACTTCACTGCCTATGGCTAAGTAAGAATAAGGAATTTGCGTTACGCGGAACTTCAATCCCAAAAAAGCTTAAGGTCATCTTGTTATAGGCTAAACACGAATCATGGTGTTTTGAGCATGATTCTGGAAAATGGAGTCCTAATTTACATTCAACTACATGACCTTTTGCTAAAAAGTATAAGGAATCTGGGTTACATGAGTCCTCAGTCCCAAAAATTTACAGAGGATCTTGGAAAGTTCTGAAAAGAATGAGAGTTTCGAAGCAGGATGTATCTAATGAGAGTCCAATTATACATGAAAATACACAGTCCCTTGCCATGGGTGAAAAAGAATCGGGGTTATAGTAGTCCTCAGTCCTTAAAACCAACAGGACATCTACTGTGAGCTAAACAGGAATCAGGGTTTAGAACCTGGAACATAGGTAATAGCAGTCCTCAAATGTAGAATCTACATGATCTATAGCTAAAGAGAACTAAGAAACTTCTTAAACGGTTCCTCAGTCACAATATTTACATGACATGTTGCTAATGGCAAAACAAGAATCAGGGTTTCCAAACAGGATTCTGGGGTAAGGGGGTCTGTGATACACTAGTCCACCATATGAAAAATTCTCAGGGCGTCTTGCTGAGGTATAAACAAGAATCAAGGCTTCGAGCTAGTCTCATGTTTAAAAAGATATTTGGCTTGTGGGAATTATGAATCAGTCATATCAGGACTACAGCAACATTCTGGTACTCTTGAGAGTTGTAATCATGTATCTGGTAGTACAAATCCCTTAAGTTCCTCGGGACAATTAAGGGCAGATTCCCGGAAAAAAATATCATATTGCCATATTTAGATGTAACTTTAGTCTTAAGATGAACTTAGTAATTCTTGAATTTCCGTTTGA
>NW_006978343.1:0-1806 GCF_000164805.1 Carlito syrichta | reverse complement strand
CAGGCCTCCTTCCCAAAAACCTACAGACTGTCTTGCTAAGAGATAACCACCATTCAGGTATTGGGAGTAGAAATCTGAATAATGGGAGTCCTCATATACAAAAAACTACACTGTCTATTGCAAAAGGAGAATAAAGAATCTGGTTTACATGTGTCCTCCATCGCAATAAAACTTCAGGGTTTCTTGCTAAGGGCTAAACGGGAATTTGAGTTTTTGAAGTATGAACTAGGGAAATGAAATGCTCATATACAGACAAATGCACTGACTTTTCCTAAGAAAGAATAAGGAACGTGGGTGACATGTTTTCTCAATCTCCAAAAAAATATAAGTCGTCTTCCTAAGAGCTAAACAGGAATCAAGCTTTTGACGCATATATCTGTGAACAGGAGTATTCATATACAGGTAACTGCACAGCTGTTGCTAAATATAAGGAATCTGGGTTATACGAGACCTCAGTCCTGAAAATCTACAGGGCGTCTTGCTGATGGCTAAAGAAGAATCAGGGATTCGAGGCATTACTGTGGATAATAGCAATCCTCATATACAGGAAACTGTTTTCCACGGTTCCTCTATCATAAAATCTGCACGACTTCTTACTAAGTGCTAAACAAGAATCAGGGTTTTGAAACAGGAATCAAGGAAAAGAGAGTCCTCACATACAGGACACTACATGGCCTCCAACTAAGTATGAATCAAGAATCATTGTTTTACGTGCCCTGAATCCAAAAAATCTCCATGTTTTCTGCTATGGGACAAAAAACAAACACATCTTCGAGCTCCCAAAATGTATCAGAGCAATTTAGCTTTCGAATATTATGAATCGGTCATTTCAGGACTCCAGCAACATTCTGGTCCTCTTAAAAGTTTTTAATGGAATTGGGCACTCCACGTCCGTTAGTTTCCACAGAACAACTAAGGCCAGATTCCAGGACAAAACGAATCTTCTTGCCATATTTGGATGTAACTCTGGTCTTAAGGTGAAGCCTGTAATTCTTCCCCTTCCGTGTCTCTTGTGATTTTGAGAAGGGACAAGTGTTTTGCACTTGCCAAATGTTTACTACGTACTTTTAATGGTAACAACGAATCATGGAATCCACGAAACTAGGATACTTCTGGGCATCTGTCTTTTGATGTACTGAATTTGGAATCCCAATCGACAGGAAAAATCAGGGCATCTTACTGAGAATTAAAAGGAAATCCGGTTCTAGGAGTTCAAATTTTCCGAAATCTACAGGGCCTCTTGATAAGGTTTATTCAGCCATCTGGGCTTCTGGGTCCCTATATTTTCAGCGCTACTTGCTCCGTGGATATGCTAAATCTGTCATTACAAATCCTCAGGATCTTTCTGGTGCTCTTGTTAGTTGTTATCAAGGATTTGGCCCTAGAAATCCTTTGGTTTCCTGGGACCATCTACGACCATAATCATATTCCCCAGAATCAAAGGGTATATTGGTACATAATTCCTCGATTCAGGTGACCTCAAAGTACAGAAAATTCTTGTGGGTGGGTAGGTAGGAATTGGAATTTCGTTTTGGAATATTCCACATTTTGGGGAGGACTTGTGAAGGGGAGCCAAGAATCTTGGATTCCAGTTCCCAAGGAACATTATGGATGTCTTTCTCTTGATATCCAAAAAACTGGAATACTCGGTCTCCAGGAACTTTCTCGGCATCCTGCAGATTGAAGCAGGAAGTTGGGTAATGGAGGTCGTCATATACAGGAAACTACACGTCACATTGCTAAGGAAGTATAAGAATCTTCCTTATATGAGTCCTCAATCCCAAAAACTACAGGCTGTCTTCCTAC
>NW_006978342.1:0-4590 GCF_000164805.1 Carlito syrichta | reverse complement strand
TCATTAGGGTTATTGTTAGAGTTGTTTGTGGTTGTGTGCATGGTGTATCATGAGGATATTGGATTTAAGAATTTGGAGAACTGGGTTGTTTTTGAGGGTGACATATTTAGTTTGTATGGCAGTGGCAGTTGATTAATAGGGGTTGCGGGTTGCTCTTTATTTGTCACTATTTTTATTGTAATTGCAATTACTCGAGGATTTTAGAGAATAAGGAATATCCAAGTGTAATGGTAATCAGGAAGGATATAAAGTAGAGCTTAATTAGGGCTGACTGGTTAGAGGTGATTGTGGATGCGGATGTATGGGTTTTGGCTGTGCTTTTTGGTATTGCTTTTTCTAGTCAGAGGAGGCCTAGAGTGAGGATGCTGTGTTTTGGCTGGCATGAAGCTTTATAAGAGGGTACAGGCGGTGAATTGTGACGGGGAAAATCCCTAGTGGATTGGAGAATAAAAGAGATTGGGTGGGGTGCTTTAATTTGAGATACTATGCGAGGTTATTAAGTTCTATTGCTAGTATAAATCCTAAAATGGTAACAATGAGCGCTGAGAGTTTTAAGTATGAGGGTATAGTTATTTGTGGGGTTGTTATGAGAGAGAGAGTATTTGAGATGAGAAATCCTGCGAAAATGCTACCTGGGCTAGGCGTTTAATAGGGCTTATTAGGAGGGGATTGTTTTCATGAATATTTGTTAAAGTTGGGAAACGAGGTTGGCCCAGGAGTGTGAAGAAGATAATATGGGTTCTATACACAGCTGTCAGGGATGCAGCAAATAGTGTGATAGAGAGGGCTCAGGCGTTGGTGTATGAAATGTTGGCAGCTTCAATAATAAGGTCTTTGGAGCAAAAGCCTGTAAGGAAAGGCATACCTGTGAGGGCAAGGCTTCCAGTGAGTAGTGAGGAGGAAGTGAAGGGTATAGTTGTAAGGAGACCTCCTATTTTTCGAATATCTTGTTCATCGTTTAGGCTATGAATGATAGACCTGGAGCAT
Organism: Carlito syrichta; assembly: GCF_000164805.1. NCBI lineage: Eukaryota > Metazoa > Chordata > Mammalia > Primates > Tarsiidae > Carlito > Carlito syrichta. The sequence continues at coordinate 3,603 of NW_006978342.1, read as the reverse complement.
ATAAAAAGTATGGCTTTGAAGAAAGCGTGGGTGCAGATGTGTAGGAATGCTAGGCGGGATTGATTAATGCCAATAGTTACTATTATACGGCCTAATTGGCTAGAGGTGGAAAATGCGACAATTTTTTTAATGTCATTTTGTGTTAGGGTGCAGATCACTGTAAATAGAGTAGTGATAGCTCCTAAGCATAGTGTGATGGTTTGGATTGTTCCATTTATTTCTAAGAGGGGAGAAAATCAGATAAGTAGGAAAACTCCAGCTACAACTACAGTGCTTGAGTGAAGCAGGGCAGAAACAGGAGTTGGACCTTCTAGGCGGATGGGAGTCAGGGGTGGAGTCCAAATTGTGCAGATTTTCCTACAGCTGCTAGGAGGAGACCTAGGAAAGGGAGGGTGCTGGAGTTTATATTTGTAAATATTTGTTGGAGTTCTCATGAGTAAGTTAAGAACCATGCTATTGCTAAGACAAAGCCGAAGTCCCCAATGCGGTTGTAGAGAATTCCTTGGAGGGCTGCTGTGTTTGCGTCTGTTCATCCGTATCATCGGCCAATAAGGAGGAAAGATATAATGCCAACACCTTCTCATCCAATGAAAAGTTGAAATAGGTTATTGGCGGTAACTAGAATTAGTATAGTGATGAGAAGTAGAAGTAAATATTTGAAGAAGCGGTTTGTATTGGGATCTGAATGTGTATATCATATTGAGAACTCTATGATAGATCATGAAACGAAAATGCTACTGGTACAAAAATTATGGAGAAATAATGTATCTTGAAGTTTACGGAGAATTTTATAGTTTGGATAGTTATTCAGTGTCAGTTAGAAATAACTATTTCTTGGCCTATGTGTAAGAATATAATTGTTGGAAATAAGCTTGTTATAAATGCACAGGCGGTAGAGTTTTTCACATCGCTGGGGTAAGTGTAGTTGTATTTTTTAGTTGTTGTTATAATAAAGGGGGAAATTAGAAGTGTAAGTGAGAGAAAGATGGAAGATGAAAATTAATTTATTACTTTTATTTGGAGTTGCACCAATTTTCGGTTCCTGAGACCAACGGATCACTTCTATCCTTTAAAAATAAGAAAGCCATACGATTATGTATGGAGGCATGAATTAGCAGTTCTTGTGTACTTTCTTGATAAATAAGAATTTTTAAGTTTCTATTATTAGATTCGCAATCTAATGTTTTGTTTAAACTGTATTTACAGTATATATACCCTATAATTAGTTTGGGGTTGGTAGATAGTAGGATAAGAGGTAGTAGATGCATAATTATTCATGTATTTTCTCGAGTGAAGGGGGGTTTAATGCTGCTGATGTGATATGTATATTTTCCTCGTTGTGTTATAGTTAGTATATATAGGGAATGTAGAGCAGTGATGAGTATATTGATACCTATTAAAATAATAGTTAAGTGCGATCATGAGAAAGATACTATTATTACAGATAGTTCACCGATCAAATTAATGGTTGGGGGAAGGGCTAAGTTGGTTGGGCTAGCAAGTAGTCATCATGTTGCTGCAAGAGGTAGAAGAGTTTGAAGGCCACGGGCTGGGGCTGTTGTTCGGCTGTGAATACGTTCATAGTTTGCATTTGCTAGGCAGAATAATAAGGAAGAGGTGAGGCCGTGGGCAATTATGATAACGGTAGCTCCGATGAGCCTTCATGGGGTTTGAATAAGGATTGCTACGATAACAAGTGCTCTGTGACTAACTGAGCAATAGGCAATAAGCGATTTTAGATCTCTTTGGTGTAGGCAAATGGAGGTAGTTATCATTATTTCCCATAGAGAGAGCATTAGAAAGGGGTAGGCTATATATTCTGTTAAAGGGTCTAGGATGATCGTTATTTGTATCATCCCATACCCTCCGAGTTTTAGTAAGACTGCTGCAAGGACTGTAGAGCCTGCAACTGGGGCTTCGACATGGGCCTTGGGCAGTCATGAGTGAAGTCCATATAGAGGCATTTTTACTATGAAGGCTATTATACAAGCTAATCAGAGAATACCATTTGACCAAGAGTTGGGAAGATTTTGTATAGTGAGAGAATTAATTATTATGTTTAATGTTCCTAGGGAATTTGGGGTATAAGTGAGGGCAATGAGTAGGGGAAGTGAGCCGATTAGAGTGCAGAATAAAAAAATAGAGGCCAGTGTTGAGTCGTTCTGTTTGATTACCTCATCGTGTAATAATAATTAGGGTAGAGATTAAGGTTGCTTTGAATAGGATATAAAAGAGAATTACCTCTGTAGCAGTAAAGGTTATAATTAGGAAAGCTTGGAGTATAGTCAGTATGGAAATATATAGTTTTTTCCATACAATTGATTCTTTTGATAGATGATTTTGACTGACTAGAATTTTTAGAGGGAGTAATCAGGTGATCAAGATGAGTAGTGGTGTTGATAGTGAATCGGTGAAGAAAGTAAGTGAGAAGTTTGTGATATTATCATAAGGGTAACTTAAAAGGGAGAGGGCGATGGAGCTAATTTTTAGGCTATGGGTAGTAGTATTAATTCAAATAGTATGTTTTTTAGAACATCATGTCAGTGGTAGAATTATTAACGTTGGTAGAATAATTTTTAACATTGTAGGAGGTTTAGGTTTTGTGTATAATCTAGGCCATATGTATTTGATACCATTACTAGCAAAGCTAATCCTACAGCGGCTTCACAGGCTGCGAATACTAGAAGAATGATTGGGGCCGTGTTGGCTAAGGTAAAGTGAAGGTTTAGAATTGTGAGTGAAGTTATAATAAATATTAAGAGTATTATACCTTCTAGACATAACAGAGAAGATATGAGATGTGATCGATATATTAGTATATCTAGGAGAGATGTTAGGAAAGCAAGGAGTAGGTTAATATAAATAGATGGCATTTTGGCAATTATGTATTATTCATAATCTAATGAGTTGAAACCGTTTGTTTTTAGTTAAACTAATTACCATATTCAGTTCATTCGAGTCCTTTTTGGATTCATTCATATGCGAGTCCTAGGGCTAGGATGGAAATTAAAGCCAGAGCCACCATTTTTTTTTTTTTTTGAGTTGGAGTTTCTCTCCATCGCCTAGACTGGAGTGCAGTGGCCGCTCCCGGCCACTGCAGCCTCGACCCACTGGGCTCTGGCGATCCTTCCACCTCAGCCTTCCGAGTAGCCGGAATTACAGGTGCACGCTATCATGCCTGGCTGATTTTTGCTTTATTGTAGAGATGAGGTCTCACTGCCCAGGCGGGTCTCGAACCCGCGGGCTCAGGCAATCCACTCACCTCAGCCTCCCAAAGGCGCGGGATTACAGGCTGAGCCACCGAGCCCAGCTCAGAGCCGCTATTAATATAAGATTAAGGTTCACTGTTTGGGTGGCTCAGGGGAGGGGAAGTGGAAGGGCAAGTTCTAGGTCGAATAGGAGGAAAGTAATAGCAATTAAGAAGAATTTTATAGAAAAAGGCAGACGAGCTGATTCTTTTGGGTCAAAGCCACACTCATAGGGACTGGATTTTTCTGTATATATATTGAGTTGTGGGAGTCAAAATGCAATGGTGACCAGGAGTAAAGCAAGTACTATCTTTGTGGTTAGTGATATATTTAAATTTATTGTTCCTTTCTGGGG
>NW_006978341.1:0-4628 GCF_000164805.1 Carlito syrichta | reverse complement strand
GGCAGGTGAGCGAACCAATTATTTACCTGATCTGATGGAAAGCAGATGAGCACACTAGTTAGCTGACCAGCTAACTGAGTCGCAAGCCAAGTTGTTGGCTAAGTAACTAGCTGATTTGCTAGCTGATTATCTAGCTAGCTGACTTAACCAGCTGGCTACCTAGGCTAGCCAGCTGGCTTAACTAGCTGTCATAAATAGCTAGCTACCTAGCTAGCTATCTAGCTAACTGGTTAGCTGACTAGCTAGCTGGCTACCTAGCTGACATAACTAGCTAGCAAACAAACTATCTAACTGTCTACCTAGCTGACATAACTAGCCAGCTAACTGTCTAGTTAGCTGACTAGATGACTTAAATGTCTAGCTGACTAGGTAGCTGAGTAGCTAGCTGACTTAACTAGCTAGCTGACTAGCAACCTGACCAGCTAGTTGAACTAACTAGCTAGCTGAATAGTTAGCTGACTTGCTGGCTGACTTAACTAGCTAGCTGGCTAGCTAGCTGACATAATTGGCTGACAAGCTAGTGGGATGGCTAGTTGGCTAGCAAGCTGACTTAACTAGATATTTACCTGGTTGGCCACACAGCTAGCCAGCTGGCTTAACTAGCTAGTTACCTGGAAGGCTAGCTGGCTAGGTAGCTAGCTAGCTAGCTAGAGGGCTGGCCAGTTGGCTATCCAGCAGTATTAAATAGACAGCTGTCTGGCTGGACAGTTGGATAGCCAGCCAGATTAATTAGTCAGTCATGAAGTGGGTCAGCCTGCTAGCCAGCTGGTTTACTAGCTGGCAACCTACCTGACCAACCTGCTAACCAGCCAGCTTAACTTGTCAGCCACCTAGCTAGACATTCTGTGAACTAGTTGACATAACTAGCCGACTTAGATAGCCATGCCGCAAGCCAGCTGGCTTAACTAGCTAGCCACCTAGCTAGCCATTTGGCTACCCAGTCTACTTAATTAGTTGACTTAATTAGCTAGACAGCTGGCTAGTCAACTGACTTAACTAGGTCATTACCTAGCTAGCCAACTGGCTGGCCAGTGGACTTAACTAGCTGTCTTAAATAGCTGGCTTGCTTTACAGCCAGTTGAATTAACTAGCTTGCTACATATTTAACCAGCTGGCTATCCGGTTGAATTAACTAGGTGACTTATCTAGCTAGCCAGATGTCTAACCATCTGACTTAACTAGCATGCTACCTACCTAGCCAGGTGGCTAGTCAGCTGACTTAACTAGATGACCACACTACTAGCCATCCGGTTAGACAGCTGACATAACTACCTAGCTACCTAGCTAAAAAGATGACTAGCTAGCTGATTTAACTTGGTGACTTAAGTAGCTAGCCAGCTGGCTAGCCAGCTGACTTAATTGCCTAGCTACCTAGCTAGCCAGTGGGCTAGCCAGCTGATTTAACTAGCTGACTTAACGAAGTAGCCACCTGGTAGCCAGCAGGCTTATCTAGCTAACTACCTAGCTAGACAACTGGATAGCCAGCTGACTTAACTAGCTGACATAGCTAGAGGCCTGATGGCTAGCCTACCTACCTACATAACCCCCTGACTTGCCAGCTGACTTGACTACCTAACTACTTAGCTAACCTGCTGGTAAGCCAGCTGACTTACCTTGGTGATTTAACAAGCTAGCCAGCTGCCTACCCAGCTGAATTAACGAGCTAGCTATTCTGATAGCCAGCTGGCTAGCAGGGTGACTTAACTGCCTAGGTACCTAGCAAGCCAGCTGTATAGCCAGCTGACTTAACTAGCTAGCTACGTATGAAGCCTCCTGGCTTGCCAGCTGACTTAAACTAGCTACCTAGCTAACCAGCTGGCTAGTGAGTTGACTTAACTAGGTTACCTAAACTAGCTAGATAACTGGCTAGCCAGCTGATTAAACTAGTTAACTCCCCAGCTAGTCTGCTGGTTCAACAGACTAAGTTCAACTTAACTTGCTGACTTTACCAGCTAGCTGCCTAGCTAGTCAAGTGGCTTAACTAGCTGGAATAACTAGCTAACTTCCTAGCTAGCTATCTAGCTAGCCAGGGGACTTAACTAGCTGACTTAACTAGCTACCTAGCTGACATAACTATCTGACTTTTATAGCTATCTTCCTAGATAACCAACTGACTTAACTAGCTGAAATGATTAGCTATATAGATGGCTAGCCATCTGACTTAACTACCTTTTTAACTAGCTAACCAGCTGTATAGCTAACTTACTTAATGAACCGACTTAACTAGCTAGCCAGCTCATTGTCAGCTAACTTAACTAGATTACCTCAACTAGGTAGATAATTGTCTAGCCATCTGAATAAACTTGCTAGCTACTCACCTAGACAACTGGCTAGACAGCTGAGTTCACTCGCTGACTTAACTAGCTAGCAAGGTGTCTTAACTTAACTGACTTATCCAGCTAGCTACCTAACTAGCCAGCTGCCTTAATTGGCTGGCATACCTAACTAGCTACCTAGCTAGCTATCTAGCTAGCCAGGTGACTTAACTAGCTGACTTAACTAGCTACCTTGCTGACATAAGTATTTTACATATGTAGCTAGCTTCCTAGCTATCCAACTGACTTAACTACCTGAAATAACTAGCTAGACAGACAGTTAGCCCTCTGAATTCACTAGCTTTTTAACTAGCTAACCAGCGGTGTAGCTAACTGACTTAATGAGTCGAGTTAACTAGCTAGACAGCTGGTTGTCAGCTGAAATAACTAGCTGACAACTAGCTAGCCAGTTTACTAGCCAGCTGATTTAACACGCTGGCATCACTAGCTAGCCAGGTAGCTATCTAGCTGACATAACTAGCTAGCTACCTACCCAGCCAGTTGGCAAGCCACCTATCTTAACTAGCTGAATTAACCAGCTAGTCAGCTGGATAGTCAACTGACTTAATTAGTTCACTACCTAGCTAGCCAGCTGACTTAACTAACTGGCTTAGCTAGTAGCTACCTAGCTAGCCAGCTGACTAAATAGTAGGCTAACTAGCTAGCTACCTAGATAACAAGCTGATTTAAATAGTTACCTGCCTTGCTAGTTAGCTGACTTAACAAGTTTGATAACTAGTTAGCTTAATCGTTATCTAACATGCTAGCTAGGTGACTTAATCATCTCATTTAACTCGTTAGCTATCTAGTCAGTTAGCTGACTCAATTAGTTGACTTAACTAGTTGGCTAAATAGCTAGCTAGCTGACACATCCAGCTGTCTTAATTCATTAGCTAACTAGGTTGCTAGCTGACTCAACCAACTGACTTAATAGGTCAGTTAACTAGCTAACCACTTGATTCAACCTGCTAACAACCTGATATCTAACTAGCTAGCTAGCTGTCTTAACCAGCTGACTAAATTAAAATGCTGACTTAACTAACTGACTTAGCTAGCTAACTTGTCTAATAAGCAAACTGACTTAACTGGCTGACTTAACTAGTTAGCAAGTTGACAACTTCCTGAATTAAATATTTTCCTAACTATTTAACTAGCTGAATAACTAGCTGACTTAACTAATTACCTAACTAGTTAGGTAGCAGACATAAGATGCTGACTTAAATAGTTAGCTAACTAGTGAGCTAGCTGACTTAGCTAGCTGAAGTAGCTAGCTTTCTAGTTAGCTAGCTGACTTAGCTAGCTGACTAAACTTGCTGGCTAACGAGATAGCTTGCTGATTAACGAGTTTGTTAACGAGTAGGTAACTATTTTAACTAGTTGGTAAACGAATTAACTTCCTGACTTATCTACTTGGTAAAGGAGTTAGCTAGGTGACACCCTTTTGACTGATGATTCTGCTGACTAGTTAGCAGGTTTACCACGTTGGGTGGCTATTTGGCCTAATTGTTAGCTGGTTTAACATGTGGACCGACTAGTAGGCCTACTAAGTTAGCTGAGTTAACTAATTGAATCACTAGTTGGACCACTAGTTAGCTCCTTTAACTAGTTAACTGCCTAGTTTCCTGACCTAACTAGTTCTACCAGCTCCTTGGCCGATTTGTTAGCTGACCTAAATTGCCAGCAGACATGTTGTCAGACTAGTCAGGTGATTGGTTATCTGATTTAACTATTTGGATGGCTAGTCGGCCGACTAGTTTGCAAACTTAATTATTCGGCCGTCAAGAGAGCCAACAGGTGAGCTGACTTAACTAGTCAGCTGGCCAGTGAGTTGACTTGTGAGGAGACTTAACCAGTTGGTGGGTGAGTGATTCAACTGGTCAGTTGACTTAACTAGTCAACACGTGAGTGTGCTGACTTCAACTGACTTCAGTGAGCTGGCGAATGAGCCTACTGGTCAGAAGACTTAACTAATAGGCCAGTGAGTGAGCTGACCAGTGATCTGACTTAACTAGTCTGCCAGGGTTGAGCCGACAGTTGAGCTGGCTTAACTAGCCGGCCGGTAAGTGAGCCAAACTGTGAGCTGACTTAACTATTCAGCTGGCGAACAAGCCAATTAGTTAGCTGACCTTTTGGCTTGTGAGCAATCTAACAAGTTAGTTGAACTGTTGGCAGGCGAGGGAGCCGACTAGTTTGCTGACCGTTTGACAGGCGAGTGAGCCGTCTAGTTAGCTGACCTGATGGAACACGAGCGATCCCACTAGTTTGCTGACCAGCTAGCTGAGTTGCTAGACGACTAGTTAGCTAAGTAACTAT
>NW_006978340.1:0-816 GCF_000164805.1 Carlito syrichta | reverse complement strand
TCAAATACAAGGATTCTCCAGATGGAGTACAAACATATGACTTATTTTTACCACCCATTTCTGTAGTGGGTAGGTTTTATGAGGCTTCCCTAGCTCATCTACTTTGATAAGTCATTCAACCACTGTGAATTTACCATTTAGAGAGTTACAATAGGTTCTTGGATTTCCTAAGAGAGTAGTGGTATCTTGGGCTTAAAAAAAGGAAAAAGAAAAAGAAACCACAAATCAATATTACTCAGACTTTCTCCTCCTCTTTCTTTTGTTAGACTCAGCAGGGCCCTTCTTAAGGGGCTCTTGCATCCAAGTTCCAGCCACTTCCCTCAGAACTTTACTTCTTCTATCTATCATCTTATTTTCTTGTGGGCTACCTCATTGGTAGGACTATTCCCTAGAATATGTGTTATAGTGTAAAGATTATGTTGTTTGTCTTCCAGACAGCTACACCTTAAAAACCATAAATTCTTTCCTATCTCAACAAACTTGACTCTTGCAAATAGAAAGATTGTTTTCCCACTGGATGTATACAGATGCATTCGGCATAGCAACTGGTCTCTTTATTTTTGACTGTGAGTTTTCTCTTCTCTAGGGACAATGCTTACAGAAAGCGATGGGAGAACATAATGGGGTAAAGAAAGCTTGAGAGGTTGTATCAGTTAACTGTGACACAAATTCTAGCACCACATTGCAATAATCACTTAACTCACAAATCTATAGGTTGTCTAGAAGTCAGCTGTTTTAGTTGAGTCTGGCTAGGTGTAGCTCTGCTTTGAGGGGTTTTCTTCCTTCCTTTGGGACCACATGACTCATACAGGCATG
>NW_006978339.1:0-723 GCF_000164805.1 Carlito syrichta | reverse complement strand
TTGGGAGGCCGAGGTAAGTGGATTACCTGAGCCCGCAGGTTCAAGACCCGCCTGGGCAGGCGAGACCTCATCTCTACAATAAAATTAAAAAAAATTAGCTGGACGTGGTAGCGTGTGCCTGTAATTCCGGATACTCGGAAGGCTGAGGCAGAAGGATCGCCAGAGCCCAGCAGGTGAGGCTGCAGTGGCCAGGAGCGGCCACTGCATTCCAGTCTGGGTAACAGAGTGAGACTCCAACTCAAAAAAAAGAAAGTGTACATTGGATGTCAAATAAAATAAGGGAGAAAAATTCACATAAATTATATTATCATGAAATATTAGAGAACAAGAAAGACAAAATAAATTTTCCATAATGAGAAAAATGTATTTCCAAAGCAACATTGAAAGATATAACTCAAAAATCTCTTACAAAACCTGAGGAGAAATAATATTCAACCTAGAATTCTCTAGTAAGCCATTGTTAGCTATCAAATGTGAGGACAGAATAGTCATTTTCAGACATGGAGACCCAAAGTGCTTGCCTTCCATGCACTCTTTCCCAGAAAACTCTTGGAAGATGTCATCTATTACATGATGGAGTAAACCAAGAGAGAGGAAGATATAAGCCTTGGGAAACACAAGATTAACACAAGTAAATAAACTTCCCAGGATAGTAACAAAACGATCTCTCTGGATGGCAAGTTTGCAACAAGCCTAGAAATTTACCAGTCAAGACTGAAGGAG
>NW_006978338.1:0-632 GCF_000164805.1 Carlito syrichta | reverse complement strand
CAACATGGGAACAAATGGACTCTTTGGTTGAAGAAGCAGGAGAAATGGTAACTTCCCCCATTGTGTCACAAGAACTTCACCCCCATCTAACATACCCATTTGCTCTCTTAACAATACCGAGAAGGACCGGTTACTCATCCGAGACAGTGGGTATCCAGAGTGGAGAGAGTGCGTTTATGGATCTAAAGTGGACTATTTATACCTAGTGAAAAATTATAACAACTACTATCAGAAATAAACAAATTATTTCATACCTATAAAATAAGAGCTTGTTTACAATCTCCATATGTTTTTCTTTTTTTTTTTTTTTCAGTTGGAGTCTCACTCTGTTGTCCAGACTAGAGTGCAGTGGCTGCTCCCGGCCACCACAACCTCGACCTGCTGGGCTCCGGCAATCCTTCTGCCTCAGCCTTCCACGTAGCTGGAACTATAGGCGCGTGCTACCATGCCCGGCTTATTTTTTTTTTATTTATTGTGGAGATGAGGTCTCGCCTGCCCAGGTGGGTCTCGAACCCGCGGGCTCAGGCAATCCACTCACCTCAGCCTCCCAAAGGCGCAGGATTACAGGCTGAGCCACCCAGCCCAGCGATATGTTTTTCTTATATGAAATGAATATTACACTGTAAAAATTA
>NW_006978337.1:0-823 GCF_000164805.1 Carlito syrichta | reverse complement strand
GGCGTGGTGGTGCACGCCTATCATTCCATCTCCTCTGAAAGCCCATGGGGGGAAGGCTCACTGGAGCCTGGTGGGGTCGAGACTGCAGTGGCTGGGAGCAAGCCACCACACTTCAGCCTGGGTGATGGGGTGAGACTCTGCCTCAGTAAAAAAAAAGAAAGAAAAGAAGTGCATCCATTTGCGTATAGAGTTGGGAACATTCTGAACGGACAGAGATGGTTGGGGTAGGAGGCCTCAGCCTTGGGTATAGAGTATCTGAAAAGTGGGGGAGCAGCAGACAATTGGGCTGTGGCTTTGGGAGGCAGAGGTGGGGGAATGCTGGAGCCCAGGAGTTTGAGGGTAGTCTGGGCCAAGTAGTGAGACCTCGTTGCTCCCTGGAATGCAAACACTGGGTGGTGCGTGGTGGCACCTGTGGTGCCAGATGCTGTCGCCTCTGTCCCAGAAGTTCCTATATGTTGGCCCCCGTTGACAGAACGTGCGAGTCCAGGCTGGGCACTGTGGCTCACGGCTGTGAGCCCCATTTTCTGGGTGTCCAAGGCAAGAGGCTGCCAGAGCACAGGGGTTAGAGACTAGCACAGGTGATGTGGCCAGAACTCTCTAGACCAGAGGTCCCCAAAATCGAGTCAGGCATGGTATCCCCTGGAGTCTCAGCTACTCAGGGGCCGAGACAGAAGAAGCACCTGAGCCCAGCAGGTCGAGGTCCCGGAAGACACTATCGTGTCACTGTGCACCAGCTTGGCTGACAGAGACATCAGTGATAAAAAGACACCTCCAACCTGCATCACTACAAGCATCTAAGTCTCCCCAAGGAAATGTCCACGTG
>NW_006978336.1:0-744 GCF_000164805.1 Carlito syrichta | reverse complement strand
TAGCAAAAGGTCATGTAGTTGCCTGTATATAAGGATTTCAATTCTCTAGATCATGCTTAAAACACGCTGATTCGTTTTAGCCCATAGCAAGACGACCCAAAGTTTCTTGCGATTGAGGACAGGAATAATGCAGATTCCTTATTCTTACTTAGCAATAGGCAGTGAAGTTTCCTGTATGTGAGGACTCCCATTACCCAAATTCCTACTTCAAAAATCTGATTCGTGTTTACCTCTTAGGAAGACGGCCTGTATTTTTTGGGATTGAGGACTCATGTAAACAAGATTCCTTATACTTACTTAGCAATATGATGTGTAGTTTCCTGTATATAATGACACCCATTACCCAGCTTCGTGTTTCACTCTGCAGGATGCCGAGACAGTTCCTGGTGACTGAGAATTCCAGTTGTTTGGATATCAATAGAAAGACTCCCATAAGTTCTTTGGAAACTGGAATCCAGGATTCTTGCTTCCCCTTCACAAGACCTCCACAAAATGTGGATTCTTCAAAACCCAAATCTCAATTCCGACCTGCCTGCCCACAAGAATTTTCTGTAGTGTGAGGTCACCTGAATCGAGGGATTTTATACCAATATGTCTTTCGTCTGCAGAACATGATTATGTTGGTAGATGTTCCTAGGACACAACAGGATTTGTAGGGCCAGATCCTAGATTACAACTAACAAGAGTACCAAAAGTTTCTGGGTATCTGTAATGACAGATTTAGCGTATCCACAGAGCAAGTAG
>NW_006978335.1:0-486 GCF_000164805.1 Carlito syrichta | reverse complement strand
AAATGTCTCAGTGATTATTTCTCTTGGGGGATGAGTACCTCAGTTACTAGAAGTTTGCCACCGGGACCCTCCTCGGTGATATAAGAGGTATTGACTGACCCTCATCTGTGATGGTTGCCTCAGTGACAGGTATTCCTTTGTGATTGGCGACCCAGTGACTAGGTCTTCTCAATGGATGTCACAGTGACAGGTCTGTCTCCATTATAGGTGCCCCAGTGACTGGGCTTCTTCTGTGATTGGGGTTCCTATAACTGGTACTCCACCATAATCGTTTTATGAATACTTACCTTTGTGCAGGGAGTTGTCACAATGACAGGCCTTCCAACATAATGGGTGCAACAGTGATTTGTCCTCCTCTATTATGGGCTCCCAAGTGACTAGTCCTTCTCTCTATTGGATATCCTACTGACTAACCTTCCTTTGTGATGCGTGATGCTATAACTGATCTGTTTTGTAATGAATGGGCCAGAAATTAGCCCTCATCTC
>NW_006978334.1:0-594 GCF_000164805.1 Carlito syrichta | reverse complement strand
AACATGTTCAATGAGCTAAGAGAAGAATGGAAAAATAATCTGAGATTTTCTTAAATATAAAAATTAAAAATGGGTTAAACACAATTATATGTGCTGAAAAAATGCAATACTGGAATTAAAAAATTTAACAGAGGTTTAATAAAAGAATACATAAAGTGAGGAAAAACAAACAATAAATTAAATGAAACATCATTTGACCTGTTACAATAAGAAGAGAAAAAATTAATCCAAGACAATGAAGAGGGCTAATAATAAACTGGGAACTATGCAAAGTAAGTCAATATATACATTGCGGGTGTTATATGGCAGGATGAGATATAAATTTGGGAAGGGGGAAATAAGAAGAAGAAGAAGGAGAAGGAAAAGGAGAAGGAGAAGGAGAAGGAGGAGAAGGAGAAGGAGAAGAAGAAGAAGAAGAAGAAGAAGAAGAAGAAGAAGAAGAAGAAGAAGAAGAAAAAGGAGAAGAAGTAGGAGGAGGAGCAGAAGGAGAAGGAAAACAAGAAGAAGAAAAGAAACCAACCATGAAGACAATTCAAATACAAGGATGACCACCCTCCTCCATATTTTTATATCGATGAGCTATCAGTCATCCAC
>NW_006978333.1:0-761 GCF_000164805.1 Carlito syrichta | reverse complement strand
GAGATATGTAAAGTAGTTGAGAAGGGTAAACATACAAATGCTAATAGAAAGCAAGCAGCGGTTGTGTGACTTTTATCATAGACTAGGTAGGGCTCAGGCCAATATGCATTAAATGAGAAATAAAAAGGATTTTTGTAATGCAGACGGCCACAATTTACAATGTAGATCTAATCTAAAAGTTATTAGCATTAGCTTACACAGAAGCAACACTAACATAACAGAAACCACAAAAGAGGAAAGAAGAAATACAGAAAGACACACTAACATAGGAGAAATGACAGGCACATACAGTAGGGCAGTTTACCTTCTTGGTCTTAGATAGATTAAGTTAGTAAAGAATCAGTCGGGATAATACTAGCCATATTTATTATATAGAAGACCTAAATTATGTAGAGAATGAGGTAACTATATGTTAAATTCTGTACTCCTATAACAGGGTGCATACATTTTTTTGAAGTGTGAATTCACAAAAAAGTAACTATATTTTAGGTCATAAAGAAAGCACAATAAATTCAAAAAAATGTAAAACAAACTACTCTTACTGACTAAATGCATTAAAACTAGAAATTAGTAAGAAAATAAAAAAAAATCATCTATTAAACAACTCTTGGGTCAAAGGGGAAATAAACAAAGTTATTCAGAATTTCAAAAGCTATAATAAGGTAAGCTTAGTCTATCAGAATCTACAGAATACGGCTAAATTAAAACTCAGAGCAAAAATTATATCGTTATGTACCTATATCACCAGAAATGGTTATAAC
>NW_006978332.1:0-684 GCF_000164805.1 Carlito syrichta | reverse complement strand
GATACTGGAGATTGAATGGATTTTGACTTGTTCCTTTGGGCTTGAATGTACTTTTTCCTTTGTATAATATATATATTTTGAGTTGGAGTCTCACTCCATTGCCCCAACTGGAGTGCAGAAGCACACTCATGTCCACCAAAACCTCGACCTGCTGGTTCCAGTGATCCTTCAGCCTCAGTCTTCCAAGTAACTGGAACTACAGGCATGTACTACCATGTCCGTCTAATTTTTGATTTATTGTAGAGATGAGGTCTTGCCAAGTGGCCTGGGTTGGTCTTGAACCAACGGGCTCAGGCAATTCACTCACCTTGGCCTCCCAAATACTGGAATTACAGGCTGAACCACTGAGCCCAGCACCTTTGTATAATATTTTTAAGTCACGCTTTCCTCCCTGGTCCTTGGAATGTTGTTCAGTAGTCTTCTTACCCTGAATGTTACTTTTTTTTGTTTGAGTGAATCTCCTTCTGTCACCCAGGCTAGAGTGCAATGTCACGTTCAGGCAATCCTCCTACCTCAGCCTCCTCAGTAGGTGAGACTATAGGTGTGCGCCACCATGCCCAGCTAATTTTTTGACTTATTATAGAGTAGAGGTTTCATCAAGTTGCCCAGGCTGGTCTCGAAACCCTGGACTCAGGCCATCCTCTCACCTCAGCCTCCCAGAATGCTGGGATGCCAGGTATGATC
>NW_006978331.1:0-4772 GCF_000164805.1 Carlito syrichta | reverse complement strand
AAAATCATGAATGCTCCACAATCGGCTAAGAAAAGACAGAAAATTGGAATGCATCAATATCTCCAAAAGAAATATAAAAAGTAACCATGCATATGTACCCCACCTCCCACAAATTCAACCAAACTTTCAATGCCCAGATATTTCCTGTACTATTTGAAGTGCAGGCCAGGCTTGGGAAAAGATGTATACCCTCTCACCTCTTCTCCATAATAGCATACATCTTTATTCCTTTTGCTTTCATTTGTTGTTTTCTTGCTTTTTGAGTTCTATATATAATTTGGTTATAACCATTTCTGGTGATATAGGTACATAACGATATAATTTTTGCTCTGAGTTTTAATTTAGCCGTATTCTGTAGATTCTGATAGACTAAGCTTACCTTATTATAGCTTTTGAAATTCTGTAATAACTTTGTTTATTTCCCCTTTGACCCAAGAGTTGTTTAATAGATGATTTTTTTTATTTTCTTACTAATTTCTAGTTTTAATGCATTTAGTCAGTAAGAGTAGTTTGTTTTACATTTTTTTGAATTTATTGTGCCTTCTTTATGACCTAAAATATAGTCACTTTTTTGTGAATTCACACTTCAAAAAAATGTATGCACCCTGTTATAGGAGTACAGAATTTAACATATAGTTACCTCATTCTCTACATAATTTAGGTCTTCTATATAATAAATATGGCTAGTATTATCCCGACTGATTCTTTACTAACTTAATCTATCTAAGACCAAGAAGGTAAACTGCCCTACTGTATGTGCCTGTCATTTCTCCTATGTTAGTGTGTCTTTCTGTATTTCTTCTTTCCTCTTTCGTGGTTTCTGTTATGTTAGCGTTGCTTCTGTGTAAGCTAATGCTAATAACTTTTAGATTAGATCTACATTGTAAATTGTGGCTGCCTTCATTACAAAATATCCTTTTTATTTCTCATTTAATGCATATTGGCCTGAGCCCTACCTAGTCTATGATAAAAGTCACACAACCGCTGCTTGCTTTCTATTAGCATTTGTATGTTTACCCTTCTCAACTACTTTACATATCTCTTTCAGTTTTAAGATATGTTTTCTTTGTTAGCCAATCAGACACCTTTTCTTTTAATAATGAGTTGAACCCTTCTACATTTACTGATATGAAAATATGTTTCATGTAAATTCCTTCATATTGTTTCATGAGATAGACACATATGTTTGGAAGAATGCAAGTAGGTACATGTGTATGTTATGATACAAACACGAGCATGTACAAAGTCCTTCACTTTTTTGTTTTCTGTAGTCTTTTTTTAAAAACTATTCTGGCCAGATGTGGTGGCTCAGCCTGTAATCCCAGCACTTTGGAAGGCTGAGGCAAGAGGATTGCCTGAGCCTGGAGGTTCAAGACCAGCCTGGACAACTTGATGAGACCTTGTCTCTACAATAATCATAAAAACTAGCTGGGCATGGTGCCATGTGTCTGTAGTTCCAGTTACTTGGAAGGCTGAGGAGAAAGGATTGCCTAAACCCAGCAGGTCGAGCCTGTAGTGGCCATGAGTGTGCCACTGCACTCCAACCTGAGCGACAGAGCGAGAATTCGACTCAAAAACAAAACAAAACAAAACAAAAAACTATTCTGTTACTTATTTTGGTATTTAAGAAGGCTTATATTTTTCTTCTAGTGTTTCTCTCATTACTAATATTGTTTTATGACAGTCTTAGTCTCCTCTTTCATCAGATTGGTCAGCAATCTCAATCCATATTTTGTAAGAAAATTGCACCCTAAGTCATTAATTAGGTGACAAAATGACCTATCTTAAGCATTCAATTGGTACATAGATATGACCAACCTTGACAGAGGAAGAAAGTGATACTATTTTTTGTGTGACTAAATTTCTTCCAGAATCCTGATTGAGAATAGCTCTCTATTATGAAAACAGACATTAACTAGTAACTTTGTCTCTTTCCAGTTTCTTTTCCCTGCTACCTAATTATTAGACACTAGTATTTCTGTTGATCTTCATACTTCTAATATGTGTAAGATTCTCCTACAATACTTGATCTATCAGCTGCATGCAATATTATTTACTCTTGGGACAATCAGTGAGGCTTTCTATGTTCTTGTTACTCTTCATCTTCTCACATTTTTTCTCACATCATTTTTACATTGGCAGAACATAAAACACATAATATTTCATCACCTTTGTTCCCGTCTTCTAGTCTTAGCTCTCAGTTAATAAATTGAATGGCTTCTCCAACACTTATGTCAAAACTTTTCTAATCATTTTCTAATTGTCTGAATTGCATTCTCTAGTCAAATCCCTGGGAAGGGCTCACAGGAACATGTCTTGAACACTGGATTGTTTATTGCAGTTTATATATGACCTTTGTATTTGAAGGAAAGCTGGATTGGATGTGAAATCTTTGGAATGCATTTTCTTTCCTTGATAATCTTGAAAATGCTGCTTTCGTACATAAAATGTTTCTGTTGAGAAGATTGATGTCAGTTTCATTTTCTTCCTCTTACAGGCTATTCAGATATTTTGCCTGGATTCTCAAAGAATGATTTACTTAGTTTTGAAGTTCAATGCCTTTATTAGAATATATCTAGGGGTTTTCCATTTTGGGTCAGTGTGCTCATATATGTAGTGTCCTTCTCAATATGTAAAATCTTCTTTTATCTCAGGAAGTTTTATTAAATTATAATTTATATTTTTGTTTTATTTCCTTGCTTTGGTTTTTATCTCTGGAGACTCCCAGTAAGTGTATTTTGGATCTTCTTTGGCTATTCACCCGTTTCTTTTAAATTCTTTTCATTGCTTTTTAAATTTCTATTAAGTTTCCTTCACATATTTTCTATCCTCTTCTGAGCCTTCTATGCTCACATTCATTATTGTGTATATTCTAAATCTTTATTTTCAGTTTTTTTCTTCTAAATTCTTCCTGAGAGAAGTCATTTCTTATCTCCGATCATTCTCTTGTTCTTCTGCTTCACTGCTCAGATCTGATAATTCTGCTTTGTGCTGTTCTTTCAAAGCTTCAATCATAGTTAATTAAGTTTAGTTAATTGGGAATAATATGTCAAAATTGTGCCCCTGTGATATTTTTCTGGTGAGTCACTACTATGTGCCATAATATTGTATTTTCATGTCTCTTGTGATACTCCTGCCTGGAGTTTAATCACATTCCTTTTAGATTGCCCATGTTTACATTGCTTAAATAAGAAGGATTTTTTCCCTAGCTTTTTAGAATGAGGTTCCCTGAATGGGATTTAAACGGGCAGGGTAGTAGTGCCAGTTTCAGGACTCTGTTGTTACTGTGAACGACTCCGAATAGGGTAACCCTGGTGTAGGGATGTTTACACTCAGTTTTGGTTTTCCTGCAGTGCTGCAGGCCTTATTTTCAAGACGGTGCTCTTACCCATAAACCCTGAATTGAGATATACCATGTTCACTTGGAAAGGTTCCCTTTGGGCCCTTCCTCCATTCTGCATGACCCTTCTCTCTCCCTCACCCACTGTCCAGCTCTACTCATTTTGGCTTCAGATTCTCGTATTTCCCTCAGAACCTGGCACTATCCCAAACAGGTCTGTGGCACTTCTGAGATTCCTGAGTGTGACTCCAACACCCACATATGCAATCATTTCTGTACTTGTCAGCAACTCTGAGTCTCACAGGACTCTCAGCCTGGCCAGTGGTGGCTAGATTCACACATTCAGAATGAGGTGCCACCCAAGGGAACATGACCAGTGTCCATAGACCACAGACACAATAGCCCCTTCTGCTCTCTGCAAGCCTCAGCCATGCAGTTGATCTCTGCCTTCGCTCAGGGCCATTTGGCTACATTCACCCAGACTTTGGGGTTCAGTGGGGGTTTTCCCACCAACTAGTTTTTGTTGCCTGTAATTTTAATATCTTTTACTACCTTATATTGTTTATTTGGATTTCAGGAAGCATCTTGGGAGGTTAAAAAGTAATACCAAACGCATTTCTTCAAGACCACAGTTGGATAGATTTTAAAATGCTGATGGAATTGGCTGTACTCTAAAAATTTTTTAATACTCCATGATTTACTTAAGAAAACACAGAAAACTTATCTATAAAAATCACCATATTGATTCTGTCCATCCAGAACATAGTATGCTTCTTTATTTGTTCAAATTTTACTTTTCTCTTTTTAGAAAAAAAGTGTAGGGTTTTTTTCCCCCCTACAGGTTCTATATTATTTTTCCTAATATTTTTTTCTAAGTTTTACATTCCATATTGTTTTTGTAAATAGAAATTTCTTTTCCCATAATTGTGCTGATTATAGCTGATACATGATTACTATTGATTTGTATATATTTATTTAGGCCCAATACTCTTTTATTATATATTTCTTTGGCTGACTATGATAGAAGATAAACTAGATTTTTAGTACAAAGATAAGAATCAAACATTTTTGAAATGAAATATCAATGGGGAATTTAGAAAATATTATTTTAATGATCAATTTTTAATTATGGTTTAAGTCAAAGGATTTTTATTTTATGGCTTATGTTCATAATCTTTCTTCAGGTAAATCACAACTGATTTAATCAGGAGAATTCATCATGGCCTGAAATATCTTTGAAAATGGCATAATTCTTTGTAATAACACAGTGCTCCTTGAGATTTTACAAATGGTCCTTTTGGAGATGTTCTCAAAAATTGTATGTTTATAATCTGGTATTGGAATATGAACAAAAGCTTGCATATTAGAAAAAGAAATTCATTGGAAAACTTGGTCTACATCATTCTAACTATAAAGATTATATGACTCAAAT
>NW_006978330.1:0-746 GCF_000164805.1 Carlito syrichta | reverse complement strand
CAGCTAGCTAGGTAGTTAGCTAACGGGGTTAAGTCAGCAGGTTGAGTCAGGTTGTTAGCTAGTTAACTAATGTGTTAAGTCAGCTGGGTGAGTCAGCAGGCTAGCTAGTTAGCAAACGGGTTGAGTCAGCTGCTTGAGTAGGCTAGTTAGTTAGCTAATCAAAGTCACCTGGATTAGTCACCTAGCTAGCTAGTTAGTTAACAAGTTAAGTCAGCTGGTTGAGTCAGCTAGCAAGCTCATGAGCTAACGAGTTAAGTCAGATGATTAAGTCAGCTAGCTAAAATGTTAGATAATGAGTAAGCTAACTACGTAACTATCTGGTTAAGTCAGCCAGTTAGCTAGGCAGCTAAGTATTTAAGTCAGTTTGTTAGCTAAGTAGCTAGGTAGTTAGCTAATTTCTTAAGTCAGCTGGGTAGCTAGGATAACTATTTAGGTCAGCTGGCTAGCTAGGTAGTTAGCTTGTTATGTCAGCTAGTTACGTCAGCTGGCTAGCCAGCTAGCTAACCGGTTAAGACACGTTGTTCATTCAGCTCGCCAGCTTGCTGGGTTGCTATTTAAGTCAGCTGGCAGCTAGTAGAGTCAGCTGGCTAGCCATCTGGCTAGCTGGTTAAATCAGTGAGCTAATTCAGCTGGCCAGCCAGCTGGCTAGCTAGTTAAGTCAGTTAGTTAAGTCAGGTGGCTAGCCAGCTGGCTATCTGGTTAAGTCAGTTAAGTCAGCTGGCCATCCAGCTTTCTTGTTAGGTGGC